>NC_058027.1:23273756-23438446 GCF_019176455.1 Solea senegalensis | reverse complement strand
GCCTTTTTGTCAAAATTTGGACGATATACTAAAGTATGACTTTTTTGTCAAAATTTGGACCACATATTTAAGTATCCCTTTTTTTCAGAATTTGGACCACATACTAAAGTAAGACTTTTTTGTCTAAATTTGGATGACAAACTTACCAATGACTTTTTTTAATCAAAATTTGGACCACATACTAATCTATGACTTTTTTGTCAAAATTTGGACGACATACTAAAGTATGACTTTTTTGTCAAAATTTGGACGTCATGCTAACCTATGATTTTTTGTCAAAATTTGGACGTCATACTAATATGACTTTTTTGTAGGTTCCCTGTGAATTCAAAAAGAATTGAAGAAATTCTTTGACCATGGTTCAAAAATCTTTTTTTTATTTGTGCCTGTGTGAATGTCAATATCACCTACATGTTGCCAAAAATGAGTCCTGCGTTTTTTAGAGTAGATACTAATTGCCAACAATAAACGTAACAACACTTATCCAAGAGGAAGTTTGGATCAAAGGCACATTTTACAGTTTTGACTAACCAGTGCAGTAGATGCTGCTGAAAGGACCAAGAGTGACAACAGGGGCCAACGTCACATCTATGCTGAGCTTTTGAACCAAACGGCTCTACTCGGTTTGGTATCAGACACATTGTTTTCCATCAGTAGTACCTCCTGACACTGGGACTTGAGATTTTAGAAATTTCAGGAATAAGTCTTTTAACTATCTACAGTTCGGCATTGTTCGGTTTGATTCATGTGTCAGACTTCACGCTCATGACTCTTTCAGTGACTGTGAGTTACTCTCTGACCAATCAGTGACCAGCAATCTGTTAATGTCACATTTTAGTATTGGCTCAGCTGGCTTGGAACCTCACCAGAGCAGGTACTAAAAATACTAGCCCCAATGTAAAAGCAAAAAAAAAAATCGAGTCTCGTTGAGCTAGAGTATAATGGAAAAGTGCCATGTGATAACGAGTTACTAAGTCATTACTACATGACCAATTCAGTGGCTGATGTCAAGCTTCTAACAAAAGGTTACTTTTCAGTAACCTTTATTACCTGTAATATAGATTAATTTAAAGTATTTATGGTTGATTTTGTATCTTAAACTCATTCTTGGTTTTTATTTTACTTTGAGAATGTAAAACATTTTTACATTAAAGTGTTCCTCCATTGCTGTGGAGCAACATTTGAAAACTCTAAAAGCACTTTTTGTTCACTTTACTTAAATCAGCGTTAAGACATGTGACGTGTGTGTCAACAAACTCATGCCATTGACTGAAAACAATGCACTATGCAGTGACTGGTGAGGCGTTACACTACACTTTGTTTTTTTTACTTGTAAACAAGGACTATTCAGAATCAGAAGAGTTTTGTTATCTGGGAGAAAATTGTTTAAAGTAGTATTAATATTTATCACAAATTTGTCACAAATTTGTCTTACAGTCAGTGTGTGATGCGGAAAAGCTTGTGAACTGCACCAAGGCCTCAAAGTGTTTGTAGAGTGCTGCTCTTTCACACGTCCCAGCATTCAGTGGGACTTGTACAGTGTTAATACGACTCTTATGTTCTACGTAGATGTTTATAATCACTGTGGCCCCTCAGCTAACTTAATCGTGTCTGTTGCCAACAGTATGTTTGCCTTGCGTAACAGATGAAGATTAAAGTTACTGACAGAATGGGTTGTGTCGTTTGTGCTGTCATTTCACTTTCTTTGTTAAATTAAAACCAGAAATCATTTTACTTCTTATTACCTTCATGTGCAGACAATGTATATTTTCATAATAAATTAACCTTTCAGTTATGTTATTAGTTGATGACATTCTCAAATGTCTCGTTTTGTCCACAAATTTAAGACATTTAATTGTTATATGGAGCAAAGAAATCAGAAAAATCACATTTATTAAGCTGATTGGCAATTAGTCTTTGCAGCCCTTAAATAAATACTCAACCTCTTGAGTGGTGGTGTCACAGTTGGGGAGACGAAAAGAGAATTAAATATAAAATTTATTAGGCAAAATGTACAACAGCTGCATAAGCTATCTTACAGCTCAAATATATACTTTATTTCCACTTCCACTCTCACAGAGTGGAATATAATATTCAATTTAGTTTTTAAACTCTATAATTAACTGTGAAAACATTCATTTAAAAAAACCCACAACAGCTCACATTCATCAAAACCTTCAAAGCAGGAAAGCTGAGGTTTAAACTTGTGATGGTCGGTTAAATGTTTGGCTAAAACGAAACCCCAAGAACTGAGGAATTAAATAAAATACTTCTTACTCACAGTTGCTTGTTTTTGAGGTTGCCTCTCCTAAAACAGGCACCCGGATGCATCATTCAAGCCAAACGTGTGTTATGATGAACTGGCTTGGATTCAAACGTGACAAAAGGTCAGTCCTGACAAAACTCATGACCTGCATCTGCCAACATCTGCCAGACATTAAACAACATTAATTAAGGGTGAAGCCAAATTAAAACATAAAACAAGTGACTCTCCGACGATATTCAGCACCGACAACAGCTCCAACATTTAAAGCGTTGTTAAACGCTGTTTTGTTCTTCATTTGCTTTAAGGAATGGTGTGCGAAAGAAAGGCCCGTTAAGGTCATTTTTTTGGTTTGTCAGTCGTAAGGGCGACGATACACTGCGACGCCCACAGTTACAACACCGGCTCCAACGTAACAAATGAGTGACTTTGTATCAGCTTTCCTGCTCAGAAACATAACCGGAGTAAATGTGTCCTAAAGAGAAATGAGACAAACACCAGGGTGGACGGACGGGAGGAGCGGGACGACATCATCAGTATCCACCTCGCAGTCCGCTGCTCCGCGAGCTTCCACCTCCTCCTGAGTTACTGTAGTAACCGCCGCCGCCACGACCTGAAATGGGTTTGAAATGAGACGTCCACTTAAGAATAGAAATAATAATGTCTCAAGACCTGAGAGGGGCAGAAAGACAAGTTCTCAAAATCGCACAGAACCACACGACAAGTCAGGAGAAGAACAAAAGAGCCTGTATGGACTGGTAGCCCATATATCGGGAGTGTTTGGGCTGTTAACCGATCATTTAGTTACTTCTACAGTGAAATTAACATCTTATTTTTGTGTTCTCAGGTCACAGCAGATGTAGATATACATTTTTTTCATTGAGCAAAATAAATAAAACATACAAATTATGTATTAGCCAATATTTGATATTACAAAGCCAACATCGGCTTCATTACCCAGACCTTGTTTACCATTAAAACTTAAATATACAAGACATTTCCTTTTTAAAATAGCAGGACATGATTAAAGCTGTGACAAAAAGCCTGATTTTAATCACATAGTTTGCTGTGATAAAAAAATAATTCTTATTTTGCTACGTCTGTGGTTCCGTGTGATTTATAAAACGTTGGAGAACCTGCTTGCAGTTGTGTTCAAACTTCAAACTGTTTAAATGAAAACTCACTCATTTCTGAAGCTCCACTTGATGTTGAGTTGAGGAACAGCTCAATGTAGCGATGCTCTGTGGAGAAAATATCAAATTTTTTAAAAAATGTTTAAAATAACGTAATAAAACCATTAATTGATGATCAAAATAGTAGACGATTAACTTAGTAATTGAGTGGTTGTTGCAGCCCTAACTGACGCATTATCAACATCCCGCTGTCATTTCTGTGGATCCATTTGGGAGCCTGTCACTCGCTCACACTTTTGTAAACTGGTTACTTTCCTACACCAAAGTCCATAGAGAAATTCAGCGTTTTCAGCTCACAGGGACTTCGGAGCTGCTGGTCTACTGCAGACTTGTTTAGTAAGTTTGAGTCACTTGGGTAAATCAGAATGAAAGACCTCAAATACCAAGGTCACAAGATAATATATTTGAACTTACAGATAGAAGCAGCAGGGGATTAACAACTCCTGTCTGCCATGAAATAAAATTGACAATTTTGACCACAAACGTATGGGCAAACACTTTCACAAGAGACCCTTTGGTAAGTGGTCATTATAAGTATTTGGCTCCCATATACTTGAACATCTATAAACACTTAATTTGGTCTTCTTCAGGAGATAAATCTGAGCCACATTGCATAAAATAGCATAAAAAAGTGCAAACTTTTTCAATACAAACTGAAGAAGGAAAAAATAAACAGACATACGCATGTGGTTCTTGTCTTTGGACATGGCCGCCACAGCATCTTCATGGGCGCGAAACTCCACGTCTGCCTCTCCGGTTGATTTGCCGTTAGGAGCCACATCGATGTGAACCCTCAGTGGATTCAAAGGAGAGAAAAACTACATAGAGAAAAACAAACAGACGTGTACACACAGATATATGCACATGAACAAGCAGACACACAAACATCATGTCCATCTGGTCACTTTGCTTTTTTTTTTTTCCTCTTCATGACTTCCAACAGTCAGTGTTTATTCAAAGGCAGCTGCCGCTTTTTAAAGGTCTTCCTTTCCCAACATTATACAGCAAGAAAACAACAGAAACGGGAAAACACAGAAACAGAAACAGAGAGGGTTCACAAGATTACATGATTGACTTTTGAAGACATGGAATGAAACTTAATACCAGCTTCACAGTCTGTAATTTATGGTTTACACTGAATGAGCTTAAACTACACATAGTGAAGTACAACAGCTCACAATTAATGACCGTTCACACAAACACGTGTGATGGAGCTGAGAAAAAGACTCCCGTCTACTGCTGTGACGATCCCTATTTTAGTTCATATGTCGTCGTTCACAAAGCAAAGTTAAGCTAACAGCACAGTCAGCTGCTACAGGGAAGAGGCAAACTATTCCAGACTTTTGTAAAGCCAATTTAAATCACATCTGAGAATGTACTGAGGTGAAACTGAAGATGTCGTTCTTACCTTAGCAATGTCTCCCTCTGTGGCACGGAAAGGCAGACCCCTCATGTGAACAAAATGGCCGCTGTGAAAGCCTGAGCCGGCATCAACTTGACCGCTGTAAGCGTGGCCTCCCATTCCTGGACAAAACAAACCTTTACTTTGTGTATATGACACAATAAATGCCAACTGTAAATCATGAAACTAAATAAAAGTAGAGTGGATATGACTGAAAACACACTATGATTATTGGAGTAAATAAAAGCGGCTTTTGTGATGCAAATTAAGCTATAGAAAAACTGGTTTCTAAAACACTTCCGCACCCCCCATTATTTGTTGTACTCTTAAGGAATATACTCCTTCATCTGTCCCGATGAGATCAATAAAACAGAGTGGGAAAAAAAAGAATCAGGTGTCTGTAAGGTCGCAATACTACAGTAAACATGATCAATAACTCTGTTCAGACAGAACTCACTGACTGCTTTACCTGAGCAATTTGTTACAAGTGATTTAAATCACAGCCTTCTCTCCTCCACTCACTTTCTAGTGTGTGTTTCAAAGAAAGAGGCACACTGTTTGCATTAATCTCAGCCTGCTACAGCAACCTTTACCAGACTCCTCCTACCCTGGAGTTTTTCTCTTTTCTTTTTTCTAACAATATGAGTTGAGACATGAAGAGGATTTGAACTACAGCCACAATAACTAACTCAGGCTAGAGGGTGATCAGGTTTTACCTCTTCCTCCCCTCTCTCCTCTCACTCGCTCATCAAACATTCCGTTTCCAAAGCAGTAGTTGTTGAAACCGTTGTAGTTGTCAAAGCCACTATAACCTGGACACAACACAGCGCAACAGAGGGAGACGTGTTAATTAACACACATGGAAAACATAACAAGTGGAGATCAGGTGAATGGATGGCAAAATAAACCACCATTATAATGATTGTTGACTGCTTTGATGAATTGTATATTGTATATATAACAAAAATTATTTGACTGTCATTTATTGAATTACTGCAGCTGAATGCAATCTCCTTCCATATGCGTACCTCCACCGTAACCTCCTCTACTCCTCATGGTGTTCATCAGAGTCCCACCACGACCAATCCCCGGTGCGAAAAACCCTCCTCTGGGTCCCGTCGTCATCATGGGTCTGTCGTACGGTCCTGGTCTCTGGGCTCCCATCCCTCGTCGAGGCAGCTCGTAGTACGCCTTGATCTCATTGCGACTGCTCTTAAAAATCTCTATATACCTGAAATATAACAGGCCCGTTGGACGTAGGGGGGCAGAGGTTTGGGTCAAGGAGTAGCAGTGGATAAAGATATGATGAACAGTTAAGGCAAACATACACCAATAATTCTGAGGAGTGGTTTAATTAGTTTGAATGACTGAACCACCTCAACAAAACTAACCATTAGCTGGGCTCAGGGCTGAACTTGATTACTACACCAATGTCACGTCTTCTTAGTTACAGTTAAGGAAAACCATATGGGGCATCTAAGGTGTTGTACTTATTGTTGTAGTAAATTAACACAGCAGAAAATAAGGCTGATGCTTCAATGGTGAACGGTGCCTTGACTGTTCTCTGCTATATTTTATGCTTATTTCCCTTTTTTAAAAGACTGTAAATGATCCATTTCAATACATGTATGAAATACATTAAAGTAGGTTACACAATACAATAGAACTAATGACTATGCCTAAATGTTTCAGCACAATTTACATTTAAAATCCCAATCCTTACGCCTCTTAAACTGGCATTAAATTAAATCTTTAAATTGTCACACCACCTTTAATTCACAGATTGGATACATGACCTCCCATTCCAGTTTTCAACATGTCACCAAAATTACACATAGAGACATAAACCCATTAAACCCAGCCCATTAGCATTTCAATTGATATTACATGCCCCATAAAATTAATTTACCACTTTATCTTAATTATTTAAGCACACCAACCCATTTTATTATCATTCAACCCCTCTCATTAATACCACACTCAGTCTAATAATGATCACCCATTAAGTACTACAACAGAAGCCCAACCCAGTCCAGCCCATCCCTTTCCCATCTGTCCCACCTGTGCCCTATTCTTTCCTTGTGTTTCCCCAGAGCCTTTTCTGCTATCTCCTTTGAGGCAAACTGCACGAAGGCTTCCCCTGTGCTCCTCCCCTGGTAGTCCACTGGCAGAGTAATCCCATTTGGCACGATTCTCAACCCTTCAACCCAAGCACACAAATACATAGGTCATGTCTGTGAAGGTTCTCAGTCATCCAGGTCATAGACATCTTCAGTAGCAAGCTGTGGGCAACTAGACTTGCTTGAGTTCAATACATAGGTTGGTAGGTAAACTGATAGACAGAACAACACCCACTGCATCACTGGAGCATGTGTGGATTCAGGATATACGTCATGACAGCTAATTAATAACAGCTGTACCATGTTGTGAGACAGCATTCAGACAATGTAAATTTACTCTTGTAAATTGTTCAGCAAGGGGACAGAACAAATACTGGCCTGGAGTCAGTATAAGGCCTGAGTCATAATTTCTGCATTTGCAGAAAATGGGTGACATAAATTTCATCATTTAAATTCTGTGAAGCACAACACTTTTCAAGGTTAGTTGGTGGCGCGCTCGTTTTGCTTAAAAGCGACAACAAAGAAGACGTAACCATGGAAACCAACGTTGATATTTAAATGAAATGAGCTATGCACATGTGAAACACAGTACACAGCTCTAAGCAATGGATGCAGAGATTTTACATATAATTATTTGTCTGTGTTGATGTATGATAATTGATGTTGGTGAAGAACGAGGCTGCCAGTAAGCAGAATCACAGTACTGACCCCAGATCAGTGTCACAGTCTCCCTTAGCCAAACCAGCCCAGCCCAGCCTGTCGTTTAAAAAAACGCTCTTTAGGAGCCAGGAAATGCAATTAATGGAGATAGGAAACATACTGGCAGTTCATTACAGAGACAATTTAGGCTACATCCACACTATTCCGTTTTTCAAAATGCATATATTGTGCTCTATATACTCCTCACATCTGCGTTGAGCTTACACTGACTTTCAGATTCAGTTCCAGGTCATTTTTGGCCTGATAACAGAAATCTACGTGCCATTTTCACCACTGTGGTTTTTTGCTCTTTCTGAAACTAACCACTGCAGAGATTATCTTCCTGTTAAGACTAGTGACCACATGCCCAGAGAACCTGAATGATTTCAGTTGTGCTAGTTTTAATGCAGATTACATTTGATACAGTGTGGAAAGTTGGTTTTAAGATTAAAGTGTAGTAGTATGGATGTAGCCTCAGTTAATGCAGTATGTCTATACTTACACTACAAGAACAAATATACATTTGACCTTTAGACCATGACACACATATTCAGATATGTTGTCCTAACAACTTAATGGTCAGATGTATGTAAATAGAGTAAAGTAAATTTGCCCATAAAAAATATTGTGGGAACATTGTTGTGGTGTGCTTTTGAGGCCAGTCCCCTATGTGGAAAGTACATTTCAAAGTGCACTCCAATTGCATTATAAAAATATTTTAATGCAAAGTTGATCATTTTGTTATATTGTCACCTTACCATTACAAAAATATTGAAACCTTATTTGAATTAATTCACACTGCCAGTACATAATTAGAAGTGTTCATGTACCTGAGAAAAACTGAACAATCTCCTCCTTGCTGCAGCCAAAGGGCAGGCCTCTAAGTCTCAGCATGCAACCACTGCAGCTGTCATAGTCAGCAGGACCACTTCGTTTCAGCACCCACTCCATTTCACTACGGTTTGACTTGAAAACTGAATCAAAGACAAGACAGACAAACAGACTTAGAATAGCAAACACGTTACAGTATACGTCATCTAAAAGGACAACTTATTTAATAAATAAAAACATGTTTATAATGAGATTACTCTTCAACATTTGTCATACACATGAACATATCTGAAACAGATTTATCTGTACAAGAAAGCTAGACCTTTACTTTTACATTGGCAAATAGAGAGGCAAAGTGTGAGTAACTAAGCAATTTGCATTACAGTTTGCAGTAAATATTTAAAGAATGAAAGATGAAATCATGAAGTTGTTACTCTGTTATGGCTGTCTGAATTGCTGCTTACCTTCTATGTATCGATGTCCCATGTATTTACGATCCTTGACAAGAGCATTCTTAAAGTCTTCTGCTGTTTTCAGCTCAATAAATGCCTCTCCACTGGGACGGCCTTCTTTAGAGTAGGTGAAGCACACTCCGTCTACTTTACCAATGATGTCACAATCTGTCAATAAGACGATAATACACTGTCTATGAACTGATTTCTTCAGATCCTGACAGCCTTTAATCACTTGGCTACTCTTTTCTCTTCAAATCACAGCATAACATTATCTCAAGGCACTGTACATAGAAAGGTAGATTTTTTTTTTTTTAAATTGTATAGAGAGAAGAGAAACACTACAGTTCACATAGTGTGCAAGCACAGATTCAACGATGTGTAGCATCTGCCTCAACCGGTTCAGGTGAAAGGAAAAAAGGGGGAATAAAGAGGAGAGGTTGGGGAGAGACAGAAAAGAGAGACCAGGAGCAGATAAAAGTTGCAAAATGCATGAAGCTATAGGTTTAGACAGGACAGTTCTGAATCTGACATGGTTATAGTAAGACAATGTAATTTATACAAGCAGTATCATAGATTGTGGGAAAAAATATACTGATATATTCTCTTTTCCTGCTGACACACACACACACCCAGACACCAACACAAATAAAATACTGAGAGCATTGATTGACATGTTGACATGGGAGGCCCATCCATGACGCAGTTAAATGCCAGGTGTGAACAGTCCTACTTAGTGCTATCCACATGAGATCGGATGTTAATACTTAATCTGAGCATGTCATCGTTGAGTGTCAACATCAAAGACAAACAACTATAACACAATAATTTCAACACAGAGTGAAACATCATTTTAAGAATTTGTTTTAGTTTTATGCTTATCAATAGCCTTTGTTCATCACACTGCAACCAGTGTCGGGGGACCTTTCTTTTAAAAGTACTGGTACTCTAATTTGTTATTTTGAACTTTGTGACATGTTTCTCTTGCACTGGTTTTATAAATGTGTGTACATGTGTGTGTGCTCTCACCAGAAAAGAAACTGGCCACCTCCTCCTGTGTGCAGGACCAGGGTAGTCCTCTGATCCGAACCACATAACCCTCATCATTCAAAGACATCCTCACTGCAACACAGCATAACACAATAGCAACATGTTACCCTACTGTATCTGTGGTATGTTAATATACACCATCACCAGACAATGCGGTGTTTCCAGTATTCCCTGATTGACATCATGACAGATGTGTGCAATTACTATCCATTATATTAACTGTTTTACTTACAAATGAACAGTCATAATTATCAACTGATTTTACAGATGACATACGCATATAGGTTGAGCAAGAAGCCTGTATTGTACTATAAAATCAGTTTTGTCACAGCTGAGTACACTACTTAGAATTATATACGGATATGGATCAGGATTTAAATATTTAGTGATTTTGAATAGTTTAGAGCTTGTCGCGAGAATAATTGGACAGTTACACAGCCTGCAAACCGAGAGGTGATTGGTGAAATGCCCTCCACAGGGTTCTTAAGTTTTTAATTTTCATCACTCTTAAAATAAATGAATAAATATAAGTTCAATACTCTTATTGCAGATCAAGGTCCTTCTAAAATGCTTACATGTAGAGTTACATGAAGACATGCCAAAACTGCCTTAATGGCAAGGCGACGATTCGTCCTTAAGAACAGTGCCACACAAAAGTTTATTACTATTATAACGCTCTTTTATATCATTTATCATGCAGCCCAACAAACAACGTTTGTTACTTCCTCCTTCTTCCCCCTCAAGTGTATCCGACCAAGTCATCAAAAACTTCTCGAACATTCCCTCCTACTCTAACCTTCAATTCATTTTCTCATTTAAAGTTCACCATAGCATAATTATTTATCCGCCTGGGTAACGCGTTAGCTGCTAATGCTAACGCCTCTCCTCCTGTACTGTCAGTCTGATGAGCTTATGTTAGCTTGTAGGAGTTAGCAGTTAGCAGCTAAGGCTATCGGTACGGTAGGACACAGACAGCGGTCAAACGCAGCAACGAGACAAACTCGTTCGTTTAAAACTCGTGCGACATCACTGCGTGTGGAAACATATCCGCACACACAAACATGTCAGGTGTCAGTGACAGAATGTCGGGAGACTGTAAAAATAATATCTCACCGTATACTCTCGTCCCCGGTCTCCTGCTCCAGTCCCGAGCCTCAGGTGACAACGCCGACCGCCAGCTCAAACTCAGGTATGCTATCGCGAGACTTGGACGTATGAGCGACCAAATAATAACAGTAACTGTATTATATTGTATTAATAAATGTGACCTGATAGTCTGATTTGTATTCACACAGCCACGCACATATTTGCTTTCCTGACATGAGAAGAACCTTTGTAAACTGACAGTGACGTATTATTGGCTTTAAATACAATTTGCATTGTTTTTATAATAAACTGAATAATCAAATTTCAAAATACTGGAATTTGATTTATACTGACATAACCAGCCATATTAATAGTGCATATATGGCTCTGTAGTAAAACTGTAGTAAAACTATTGCATCTATTTTGTTTGGTCCACAGACCAACTTTTTTCAGTTTTAATGATTTGTCAAATGTAGCAATGAAACCAGAAACTATTCACATTAAAGAAGTTGAAAAAACAGAAATCTTGCTTTAATTATTGTTAAATAGTTGACAATTAATTTAGTAATCGATTAATAATCATTGCAACTCTGAATGTATTACTGTGTGATTTTAAAGGTAAAGCATCTATGAGAATCTATCAGAGAGATCTATAAATGTATAATTATTACTACTATTATATTATAGTACTATTATTAGCAATGTGGTATATGTAAGGCCTTGTTATTGGTTATTATTTTATCATGCTTGTAATTCAAAATGTTTCACTGACCTGTCATATCACCTGCTTTACTTCAAATTTGTGGATTGTGTACCGAGATGTTTCAAATAAACATGGCTTAAATATTGTAAAAGTCATCAACACACTTCTTAAAACACATTTTTACAAACCTGCCTTTACAGAGTGGGTAATGTAGGAGTTTTCTAACTCCAGAAGATGGCAGTGGTGCAGCATAGATGCAAGTGGCCGTTCTTCTTCCCAGGCTGTACACTGATGGGTGTAATGCTGTTAAAGTTCTTAATTTTCAACACTCTTCTTCTTACAACAAATAAATAAACATAAGTTCAATACTTAATGGCCAGGCGATGATTTGTAATAGTAATGTTTCACTACCACCTATTTATAGTTCAAAGTTATCAAAGGCCTATTGTAGCCTTTGATATGCTGTATATTGCTGTATCCATTCTGATCATTGGCAACTTACCTTTGCAAATTCAAAGGGTTTTTTTTCCGGAATGTTGCTTGCTCTGTTTTGGTGTAAATCATTTTGCACATTAAATACACAAAATTAACTCATACAAGTCTCATTTCATCAAGATTTAAATGACTGAAGTTTTAACCTCACTTTAAAGTTTAGCAGTTTAAATCATAATTTAGGAAATTGATTTACCAATCACTTAGAGATTATAGCAGTCCAAAAGACTTAACCATCACAAAGGCTGTATGGTAGTGGCTTCAAACTCAAATGACCTGATGGCCAATGAGCATCTAGTCTGGTCAAGAGGGGGGCAGTCTACAGAAAGAAATATTGGGAATTAAAACAAATCTTCGGTAGGAAGTGGACAACATGACCATAAAATGATGACACAATATTCCATCATGATATGGTAATAACTAAAATGATGATGATATTTTACAGAAGTGTTTGTTTTAATATTACACAATGCATAGTTTGCAATGAAAAACATTTATGGTGCAAAATTAATCCATAAATAACAAAAACAGACAATATAATAGAATATAAATGAAATGAAAACACTACACAAGCTTTGATATATATGTATGTATATACATTATATATACATACATATATAACATAATTACTATTATTATAATAAAAATATGAACATAATAAGTATTTCAGTCTGTCTGTGTATTCTATCATGTAAGCATACACAGTGTTTACAAGAAAGAGGACATTGTGGGCCATGTTGTCACCATGACAATATACTGAGTGATAGCTGGCCACATAAAATCACTTTTGAGTTTGAGCTGTATAGTTTACAGCCATGGCTTCCATATTGCAACACGTGCACCACCAGTGGTACAGGAGGAAAATATATTCCTCTGGTGGTACTTAGAGGAAAATTAGAAATACTGCTCTGAGGACCTTTGACTGGAATGCATAGAAAATGAAACAAATAACCAAAAATAATACATTAAATAATAATAATTAGAGTCACCTTATATCTCGCTCCACCTTAATCTATTTTCACTATACCAGTGTGTGAAGTGCATGTGAGGAAGAGGAGGATGATGAGAGAGCAAATTATCTGATTGGGAATAAATCTGCCTCTTGTGAAAAATTTGTAGCTGACTTTGCTCGGCCTATTTACAACCCTATTTTAACGAAGGTGATAATTGTGTTACTTTGAGAGCTCAATATTTTCTCAGGTGGTACTTGCTATATAAAGTTTGAAAACCACTAGTTTCTAGCATATGCACACAAGTCATTGTATGGTCTTCTACAAATAAATCACTTTTTAAAAAAATAAAAAAATAAAAAAATAAATCCCACATGTATTAATCAGAACTGTTAAGTAACCAGTTATTCAGTTGCTGATTGTAATCGAGTATCGAATTACAGTATTACAGTCTGTACTCCACGTAAACAAAATTAAAACATTAAATGCCTGAAAACAGCCTGGCAATCTGTAAATCCCTGAGGGCTGACAGACAGCTCAAATCAAACAGACGAGGTTCAAAGTCCATGGAAAACAGTGAGTAGCAGTATTACAACACGTCATGAGAGCCACGTCTGACACAGCAATCAAACCGAACAATCCCAAACTGTAGATTACTTTAAAATACGTAAAAATAAATCCCGAAAACATGCGTCAATGGCCAACGTTTAGCAAGGGCATTTCTAAAGTCTCAACATTAAACAGAGGAGTCAGGTGTATGCAAAAAGCTTGTCTAGTCCCGCCCCCATTATCCACAGAATACATATTTTCATCATACAATACATGATTATGCTTTTCTCATGACATTTTGACAAAAACATGTTTCAGCACCAGGTAGCACTCAGAGATGTAGTCTAGCTCTAGACAGTCAATCAGACTCCATGTGTGTCTGTACATGTGTCCATAATATTCCGTCGTGAGTGACAGTCTTGACTTGTTGCCTGGCTTGAGCGGAATCACAGCCTGTTCTGATGCATTTTTGATCAGTGACTGTGTTAGGCGGAGTCTGTCCACCTGTCATGCAGGAAGTACTGAAATAATCTTTTTAATTCTGTGATTCTGGCGATTCAGTGCACCGAAAACAACTGCTTTGTCGGTCACCAGTTTGTGTCGCGTATACATCGACGTCACGGGGTGACGACCCGCCCAGACTGCTAAAACGACCCAAACCGTTAGAGTCGAGACGGGATAGAAGTGTTCATTGGGGAAAGACGCTCTAATTCCGCGTACAATGGAGATTTCAATATTTACAGTGGATGCGTTCACTAATTTACCTTTCAAAGGAAATCCTGCAGCTGTGTGTCCACTCATGCATGTGAGTAATAACGTTTAGGTCCATGCACAGAAGGGAAAGTTCTCGTAACTGCTGAATGTACTGGGTGGGGAAAAATGTGCAAGTTCTGGAGAACTGAACTGAACTGAAGAGGCCTCTTGGATGAAAAGTGAGAACAGGGTTCGAATTACAATCGGATCTTTGTGGGAGTCTCTGTTAAATACTGAGACAAATACATAACAAAATAGAGCAGTACATATTATATCGTGTAGGTTGTATCTGTCTCTGCCAGTTTGTTAATCTCGGTTTTTGGCAGTTTGGACTGGTGGGGATACTGCTTAAAAATGTCGCCTGCGGCTTTGTACGGGAGAGTATTAGTGCCACAGGTACAAAAGAAAACGTTTGAAAGAAAGTAAAAAAAAAAATAGCATGAATTCTTAGATTAAAATATTAAAATCTGAGATTAAAGTCAGAATTCTCAGATTACGGCTAGAAAGTTAGAATTCAGAGATTAAAGACAGAGTCAAAATTCTGAGAAAAAAGTCAGAAAGTCTGAATTCTGAGGAAAAAAGTCAGAATTCTGACAGTTTAAAAGACATCCAGGACAGTTCTCAATCAGTTATGTCATATCTATAGTACTGCAATGTCCTAACAAAAATTCTGGGACACTCCAACATGCTGCGTCTTTATTGTGTGTTTTGGCATTTGGCACAAACATCCTGCTGCTGGTGTCACATGAAAACACAATTAAATGGATTAACAAACTATATGTATATATATCTATCTATATATATGGGCCATTCTACCGAATTCGTGCAAAGTCCAGAGTTGGAAACACATTTTCAAAAGTTGTTTTTTTCCAAAAACCTTGTCCATACATATATTGTACCATATTTCAATGGTACATATCTAGTAAAGGCGCAGTCAAATTTCATATATTAATGTCTGCCTGTTCTTGAAATGTTTTTCAACTCCTGAAATTTGTCACTACCGTAACACAGCAACACACTGCAATAAAAACCATTATATTAATCTGTTAATATTGTGTGTCCATACACCCTCTAAAGAATAATTTTAGTAATTTATTATGAAGGGTTTTACAACTAAATCACTTAAAATTATTTTTTAAACAAAATTTCAAAGTTTATTTTCTAAGACTCATCAAAATTGAAATGCAATCTTTTTTGTAAAATGAATTACACTGATCATAGAGATCTCAGAGTTCATTAGTTATTACATTGAATGTATATTTAACCAATAGTTATCATAAAATGTTATTTAATGACTCAATTCTTATTTTATTTTACAAAACATTCAGTGTTACGGTAGTGACCGCACTGTTACGGTAGTGACTGCACTGTTTTGCTTGTGACCACAGTATTTTGTTTGCAAGGTTGTATTATATCCCCTCAACCTTATTGCTTAATATTAACTCATAACCTGCCTTTTAATGTGAATTTTACAAACACAAATGTTATGTCTCTGATATGTGAACTTTAGATGTGGGTTGTCTGCAGTCGTGTTGAGAGCTGCCTGTCGGAGCTGCCTAGTGTTTCTCTGAGCATAGAAACAAGATTGTATTTTCTGAGCAACCTGCTTGTCAATGCGCTTCTTAATCCATGTTTCTCTTTATAATTGGCAGACTTGTATTTTTTTCTGCAAATTGTGCATGAGTGTGTTATGAAAAAGAAGGGTCTTTCTGATATGCACAGGAACTCTGTGCTTCCATACTTCCTTCTGAGTTTTTGTTCTTGCAGAACATTTTGACTTCTCTGGCCTCACGCACAATCTATGGCACCGTTTTCTATATTTTTCTTTCTTCCATTCAAGTTTATTTTTCTGTGGTCACGCATTCGAACGTCTCTTATTAGTCTCACTAGAAGTGCGTGGAGTAACAGTCTCACTAGAAGTGCGTGGAAGGTGAGGCGGCATGGGAGAAGGCGTGGCAGAGGGTGTGGGAGGTGGCGTGGAAGTTGTGCACAATCTCTCCACCTCTCTTTGACTTTTCACCAATAGCCTGTGATGTTGCTGTCTTTTTCGCCATGATCTTCTGACCTTCCTTTGCTCCCTGTCAGATAAATCACTGATAGATTTGATCTTTCCTCCTTTCTTTCGTTTCTAGTTTCGTTCTCTTTCCTTCTTTCCTTATCATATCAAACATTATTTAGCACTCTGAGATTCTTAAAAATGAAATGTGCTTTACAAATCAAATATAATAACAATATTATTATTATTATTATTATTATCATGTTTAATGAGTGTAATGTAATAATAATGATGAAAAATGTCCTTAAATATGTGGAACCGTACACCATAATGATTATGTCACAACCGTAACGTTACAATTCGTTACGGTTGTGACTGTTACGGTTGTGACATTTTTAGCTAATTCCTAGCATAACTCAAACATGCTAACAAGTAATTGGCTAGGAACAGATGTTTGAACAGTTGTACACACAACAAAACATAATATTTTGTTTTGAGCCCCCAAAAGTGTATTTACTTGGAGATAATACGTGTACGGTTGTGACAATTATTAATGTAACATGCTGATTTTCAGACTTTGGAACCCATTTACTTAAAAATTATGAGAGGTAATATCTCACCATGCAGCCATGAGGGACAGGGATGCAGTGTCATTTCTTGGTCAGAAATTCTGGGGTGTGACTAAAACCAGGCTCCACCCATGTGGTAAAACAACTCGTGTTACGGTTGTGACATGAAAGTGTGGGACAGCATTTTTTAAAGCATGTTTTGTAATTTTAAAAAAAACTTCAAAATGAATCTAAATGTTTTACATTCTGTTTAAAAGAAACCAAACATATATTTTAAAATACACCATTGGAAAAAATGACAAAATTCTTTTAAGTATTATTTTCATGGATTGAAATTTAGGGCTTAGAGATTGGGACAACTACTTCCCAATAGAAAGTACCTAGGAAGGTAGCATAAATGATGATTTTGTATATATTTAGCTTAATTACTAAATAGTTACAGTCTTGTGTTTACCTAGATCATAACATAATCTTAGTAAATATTGAAGGTCTGAATTCTTAATTGTTTTGTTAAATAGTTTTTTTATTGTGGGACAGCAATTTGCACGAATTCGGTAGAATGGCCCATATATATATGTGTGTGTATTATAACAGGAGCTGACAGATGATTTGTATCAGAAGATAGCAGCAGAGATGAGCCTGTCGGAGACAGCTTTCATCACCAGGATCAACTCCTCTGACACTTTCACCACAGGTCAGGCGATAAATGTTACTGCATTCATCACCAGGATCAACCCCTCTGACAGTTTCGCCACAGGTCAGATTATAGCTTTAACTTCATTACGATCAATTAAACCAAATATTTGTATCAGGGACATCAAACTCAAAATGACCCGGGGGTCAGTGAACTTCAAGCCTGGCTTTAGTGATGAGACTTTAAAATGATATCCAGATAATCCATCATGATGTTGCAATTAAAAATATGTAGCATGACAATGCTCACGCTTTGACGTATACTTCACAACAAAATAACATATTTACGATGAAAATGAATCTGCAGTTTGGGCCAGTTTTCATTATCACTGAAGCTATGTAGTTAACAATTATGCTATAAACATACAAAAATATACTTCAAAAATCATATTATACATCTCTTCACCCTAAGGCTGTTTTAGAGGGAGTTAAATTTGTCATTTGTATGGGTTTATTGAAAGTGCTTTTATAAATGTTGGTCAAACTATGTAAATAATTAGTCATCTTCTTCTTCTTCGTCTTCCAATAATATTCAGCAGGCTGCACATCCACTGTTCTCAGTTCACAATCACAGTTCAAAGCTCTTAAATGCAGTTCAAAACCTTTTCTTCGTCTTCTAATCAATCCCGGCAGGGTTGTGCGCCGTGAAGTCTACTGGTGCCTCTGCAGGAGAGAAACGATTCTGTCCGCAGTTCAAAGTTCTTCAATGAATGTGGAAATCCAATTTATATTTGTCAACCCAGACACCGTGTTAGGGTTAAAATAATGACGCCACTGATACATGATAAAGGGATGCACCGTTACTTACTGTGCTGCAGTTTTTACCCTCAGCAACCCTGCTGCACAGACAAACAGGTCTGATTACCAAAGGCATGTCAATGATTGCAGTGGCTATAGATAATCAATGGTAGAATGATAAGTGAGACATGGTTAAACACATACTGAGGGATTAAAGGTCACAATTTAAAGCCTCTGTGCAGTTTACTGGGTTCAATTAGTCACTGTGAACACATCTGTGCTCAGCAGTGTGACTTAAGGTAACAGGACATTCTGTCACTTTTCTTGTGTAAACACAAAACGTATGAATTAGCATAGAGTTTTTACCTGTAATACTGCGCTGGTGTGTTTGCAATAAAGTTTTGGTTGCACAGAGAAATTGTGATAACACATACAGCATGTGTTTCATGTGTGAAATGAAGGACATTTAGTCACTTTTCAGTAGTTGTGGTGTCATTTATGCGTATAGCGAGACAGGAATATTGAAGGCGCCGTTTGTGTTATGTGATGACAGGATCGAGGTTCCACCTCCGATGGTTTTCACCAATCACTGAAGTGAATCTTTGTGGTCACGCTACTCTGGCCTCTGCATCTGTGCTGTTCAAGCATATGAGTAAGATACAGAGCAAACACACACACACACACTTACACAGACATAGTGAGGACACTCACAGACAGTGTAGTGGCCACACTTGTTGCTGCTGGCAAGTTCTGACGCATTTAAAGGATGATTCTTAAACAGTTCAATTCAATTCAATCCACACCAAACAACCTGTTATGTATCTATACTCTCTATAATATGTGACAATGCTCCATAATCATTTGCTTCATCTGGTAGAGAATGAGAATCCTGTAGTGGTGTTTGAAACAAGGGGTGGAGACCTGGCTGTGTCTCAGCGGGGGGACAGCTACATTATGGACTTTCCTCTCAACCCTCCCATGAAGCAGGTACAGTGTGACTTGTTTTTATAGATCAACACATCAAGACAATAATGTGTCGCAGGACTAAGGTGATCTATAAAAGCTGGAATAAACAATCACAGAGTGTCTCAACATGTGTTTTTGTGTCAAAGGGTAGGAAGAGCCAATGTGGAAGTGAGCAACACGATGCGGCTGTGTGGAAATAAACAAGAAATGAAAATTAAAGTAATGTAATTTAGTGTCAGTATTAAGAAAAG
Organism: Solea senegalensis; assembly: GCF_019176455.1. Taxonomy (NCBI): domain Eukaryota; kingdom Metazoa; phylum Chordata; class Actinopteri; order Pleuronectiformes; family Soleidae; genus Solea; species Solea senegalensis. The sequence continues at coordinate 23,418,690 of NC_058027.1, read as the reverse complement.
CTTTGTGTGAACCCAGTATCTCTGGGAGATATCTGACACAATCTTTAAATCACGATATACTACCTATACTCAATATACAATATACTGCTTTTTTCCATTACTCTGTTCAAACATACAGTATATAGAGTGTCTTATATCCTTTTTTTCAGCAAAACCTAGGCAATCTGGTGAAAAACATTTCTTTTTCACCAACTATATAAACACACCTGAGCAAAAAGTACTAAAAATTGTTTTTGTGACTTCTGCATAATTATTGCTACTTTATATCACTACTAAATATGCAATACAAAATGAATCACAATTTTAACTCAACAAACACATAAGAAGATGGAAAAAAAAACGCATCATCAAAGTCATCACAGATACCTTATCACAAGATCTTGTGACATGATCTCATGTCATGATATAGATATAATATTGATTAATTGCAGAGCCCTAATATACAGTACCAGGTGTAATGAAACCAGTTGCGTTTGGTTTTTAAATTCTTTACTTGTTTAACAGTGAAACATTTTGCAAATCTGAAGCAAAATAAAATATCTAATAGTAATAATTACTTTTTCCCCTCAGGATCCGAATGAGTTCAGTGACACCATCAAGGTCAGTAAGATCTTACAGGCTCCACCTCTGTCTGTGAGTGAATGTTTTACAACACTAACTCCTGCTGTATTGTCCTCATAAGTACGTATGCAAACCTTTTTGTTTGTTTGTTGTGTGTTTTTATAAACCAGTGTGTTTACATCCTACTCTTTAAACTCTCATTGTTTGTGTGTGTCATATACAGGCAATAGTTGGAAACAACCCTGTCCAGGATGTTTGTCTGAACACCAACACAAAGAAACTGATGATTCGACTAGATGACAGCTGTGAAAGGTTTCACACACACACACACACTTAACCCTAAAACCCAAGTCTTAACCCTCAAAAAGCTCTTTAAACATAGATAAGAATACTAAACATATACTGTTGTCAAGTGGCCCGTCACTTGACATTGAGTGGCGGGCCGTATGAAATTGACTGTGGGGCCTGTGAGACTTCTGGTCTAGACAAAGCCTTGTCCCGAAACGGAAACGGAACCACAATTCAAATTCACACAGTGATTTGTTCTTGATTCACAATTCTCCTTCCCAATGGCTTATTCAAAACCCGTCAATAACTCCCACCAGCGATCTTCCGCCCTCTACAATTGCTCAGTCTCCGAAACCTCTAAATGCAAACATGCTGCACTGTGTGTCGTCTCCAGGTCAGTGCTAACAGGCCTGAAAGTGGATCCTGCCGTTCTGGAGAGCAGTGAGAAGAGTGGACGAGTCAGAGGAGTGATCGTCACCGCCAAGGGTCAAAATTACAGCTCTGCTAAACTTAACGAACAAAATGACAACACTCATGTTGTTCATCTTGAGTCTGCAGTGCATTTGTGTACTAAATGTGTAACCTTGCAACCTTGTAACCATAATTGGCTGCGTAACTAAATAATAACCAGATAATCCTGATAATACAAATTACCCAGTTAGCTCTAGTGGAATATTGAACTAAGGCTTGGCTCACATTTTATTTCATATCACAAATCAAAACAAAATATCTGTGAGAATAAATTGCATGTTTGCATTGGCATGTTCTCCCTGTGTGTGCGCGGGGTTTTCTCCAGTTTCCTCCCACACATCCAAAAACACGCAGAGGTCAATTGGACGCTCTAAACTGATCGTGTGAGTGATCAGTGTGTGTTTGTCTCTGTATGTTGGACACTGAGCCTCACGCCGAGCGAATGATTGTGTGTGATGTTCCACTGCACAGCACCACTCAGCTCAGCATGAGCTCGACTCTACTAGTTTTGTTTTTTTTGCTTTTCCATCAGTGATAGTACCTGATACCTGGTGCTTTTTTTAGTACCAGCTCTGGCAAAAATCCAAGCGTGCTGAGCCGATGTGACATCAACAGACTGTCGCCCACTGATTGGTCAGAGGCGGTCGTCACCGGAAGGGTCATGAGTGCGACGTCTGACACAGGAATCAAACCGAACGATGCCGAACTGTAGATCAGTTAGAAGGACTTCCTGAAAACCTGAAAACATGCGCTAATCTCCAACATTTAGCAAGGACATTTCTAAAATCTCAATATTTAACATAGGAGTCTGGTGTAATGAGTGAAAGCACTGCTGAAAGTGAGCCAAATCACAACCTGTTCAGTCCTATTTCAGTTGGAAAGTCATGCATGAAGTATTGAACGATTCAGTGAACAAATCTTTTTAACTGATTCTACTGACTCAGCACACCTAAAACAACTGCTTTGCTCGTCACTAGTTTTTTTGTCGCGTATAAAACGGCATCATGGCAGTTTGATGCAGCTGAGCTATGATGACTCCGTCCACGTTGAGGGGGTACTATTGTAATGGAAAACCATACCAAACCAAGTAGTCGAGTTGTGCAGGAACTGTTTAGTGGAAAAGCACCACAAGAGTGTACCAGTGATGTAAGCAAGGCCTAAAATAGCCAATGGCAACATTTGAATGCAGTAGCTTTGATCAGAGAGAGGCAGTAGATTTTGCTGATTTTTATCACAACATGTATAATTTGACTGCTTTACACTAAAACTGTGAAGATTTGCACCTGGATCATCAAATCATCATTTCATCCACTTACAGGTTCTCCAGACTGCCAGCCAGGATACGACTTCTACTCCAGATACTTTGCTCCATGGGTCGGTATCCCTGAGGATCCAGTCACTGGTGAGTCAAGTACTGTATCTACAAACTATACCTCCATGTCAGATGAGTGAGAAAGGTCCATACATTTACCATGTTTGCTCATATCTGCTCACTGTTCTTGCAGGTTCTGCTCACACAGTCCTGGGTAGCTACTGGTCTAAGGAACTGGGAAAGAAGAAAATGCTGGGTAAATCACTTTCACAGACATATAGTATTTACTTATTGGGCAGAGACTTGCTAAATAAATGATGTTGCTTTTTTAATGCACATTTATTTTCAATCTTTATACAACTCTGACTTTTGTTTTATTGTTATTATTATTATTATGTTGTTGATTATTACATTCGACTTTATTGCACCTTTACAATTAATAGTCTTTCACTTCTTCACAGCTCCTTCCCATCGTAACACCTAATGGTCTTTTTAATTGTTTCGAATGATGCATTAGTTTTATTTATTTTCAGTCATCTATAAAGCCTCTCAGACAGCGTTTGATTCGTTTGAAAATTGCTTTATAAATAAAGTTTGACCAAATGGTTTTACTGTAGGGAAGAAACATCTAGCTGAAGATGCAAATTTGCTGATTACTTAGTCAGTATAGTTTTATATTGATTGTGTATGCTGAAGAACCCTGTCCTGTATAAAACCTACATATACTACTGCATGATATTTTTATTTAAACTTTTATTCCATCTTAAAGGTTAGGAAATGAGCAAAGTATTTAATAAAAGCTGAAAAAAACCCTGTTATTTATCAACTCTCATTTCAACAATAAATCCCACATTTAATACTAAACCATGTGGAACCACTTTTGTGTTTTTGCCAGCTTACCAGTGCTCGAGTCGCGGCGGGGACCTGGAACTGGAAGCGAGAGATGATGGAAGAATCAACATAATTGGACAAGCCGTCACTGTGCTGCAGGGGAATCTCACGCTGTAGTCATGAGACATGAGAACGCAGCGCACAGAGAGTTCAAGATGCTGAGATATTATTACACATGAACCTGTGCAGAGGTGCAGACTCAGTCTTTTTAACCATTTAATTAATATTCATAAAAAAAAAATACTGGACAAAGAATAGTTTTAGATTTGTATTATTTATTTAAATAAAAAAAAAAATCACAATTTAACATAAAAAACCCAAGAATAAAGCAGTGGTAAAATCACATTTAGTGTGTTAGTCAGGAAACTGTGAAAACTAAATTTAAATTGTTTTTCGTCCTGCAAAAATATAAAACCTTGTTTTGATACCATGTAATGTTTGTAATAAATGACTGGACTGCTTTTTTTTTGACTCGTTTTTGTTGTTACCAAAAAAAAAAAGGATATTCATGTTGCTGATTGTGGTTCCAGGTCCATAAAATAAAAAACTATGTATTATAACTGTGACCTCATCCTATCACCAACATGAGCCCAGCTGGAAATCTTGATTCAATGAATTAAAACTTAAAGTCACAGCTTAATCCTTCCATTAATCAGTAATTCTGTTTGATTTTACATATTTATGTTTATATCTAATACTTTCTTCTTTCTATATTGTCATTACTACTTACTTCCTGGGCTTCCAGTGTATGAACTGAGATGTTTAGCTTAGTATTTGATGCTTTGTACCATGAATTCAGTCTCACAAGCTGTAGCTGCCTTGTATGTTTTTAGTGTGTCTACGTCGTTCTTCAGTGTTTCACAGTCAGACAATTACAGATACTTTTTTAAAACTGGAATGCAAAGTGTGTGGCATTACAGATAAATCAACAGAGCGACACCTTTTTGAGGTTCAGTCTCTAGATTCAGTCCGTGAGGTCTATTTCCACCTTTAGTCAGCACAAAAAACTACAACACAATGAAAAATAACCAACCAACAATCTGCAAAAATGAGTCACAAATGAGTGGAATGATTAGTGAAACATTGAAAAATCATGTCATACTGGTTCTGAATTGCTGCCCTGTTGGAAGTTGCTCACTTCTGCCGTCTGCTCCGTTGTGACACAGGAAAAACACCATCGTGGCTCAAGTCAAGTCTTTGGTCACAGGTGCATGCTGGGTAAGGCCTTATGTGCAGCTGGTGGGAGCTGAACAATGTGACAAAGGTTAAGGAATGAACCTTGTAGACAAAAAGCCTGACGCTCGCTCTTCTATCTTCTTATCTATACTACTGGCCATTTTCCCTGTCTTTACTTCAATCATCCGCAGTCAGGTGACGCTGGATCAGGTGACCCAAATCGTGTGGTTTATCTGTTAAAGTTTCCTTGTAATTTATACTATGCTGGTAAAACAAAGTGAGAGTTAAAAACTAGAATTTGTGAACATAAATGTCCAGATATATAAACAGCCATAATCACAAATTAAGTGAATTCACATTGTATTTGTATTGAGTATTAGATTCCATGTCGTACACATCAAGAAGTTTGTTTTTCAACTTAAAAATTGTTTATTGTTTACTGTTTATTTTATGCAGTAACAAATCACACACACACACACATAATTAATATTCACAATAAACTGTGTACTCACCATAAACTGTATACTCACCAACATGCTAGGTCTCCCCCTGTTGGAAATGGTTTGCAATGTACTGGAGTTCTTTATTATTACCACACCAGTGGATCCTCATTGTGTCCGTGTGGCACTAAACGATCATACTGGAGTGCTGCTCTGAGTACATTAAATCTGATTTGTACTTGTAAAGGATATCATGTTCTCTTGCTGGAGATGGTTGAGGAGTTTCTCCACAGGGGCGTAGCGCCGCAGCGTTGTGGCTGAGCCCACCATGACCAGTTTGTGTTTGGCTCTGGTGATGGCTACGTTCAGGCGACGCCAGTCCTTCAACAGCTCACCTAACTGCAAACAGAGAGGAGGGAGGTCAGACATTCACTCACTGTTTAAATATAAAAGGGACAGAGGCAAAGACATTAAAGCCATTTTAAGACTGCAGGGAAATCTGATTTTTATTCTCACATCAGGAATATATAGGAAAATTGAAAACAATCAAGTCACAGTGCAGAACTATCACTAATATTTACAGAGAGTGTGCGTGGCAGTGTTCAGACTGAAGTCAACTCCACACATGCATTTAGAAAAAAAAGAAAAAGTAATCCTTTCTGCACACGCCAAGTTCACGCCGTCTTACAACATACAAACATACAAACTTAAAACCCCACAGTTGAGTGCTTTTAAAAGCATGCCAAGTCCACATAAATGCATATGTATGTGTAAGCATACTATAGTCTAGAATCTTCATTCAGGCAGGAGTTTTTCAAAATGTGCATTTTCAGAAACCTAATCCACAGAAAAAGCTAGATTTTCAAAGATAAAGACCTGAGATGTCTTTGGCCTGTTTGGGACTTGACCCCACCCACCATTTGTCTCCCACCTATCAGGATGATCTCGAATAAAGTCATGAAGAGAATGGGGGAGATGGAACATCCCATTGCTATTCCCCTTTTCCAGCCAGTGCCAAGCAGTTGTGATGTCCCGGGTTGTGTAGCAAACATACAAGTATAGTAGTAGTTGAGGTAGTTTGCTCTCAGCTTCAGGATACTTACTGGTTCATGGAAAAACTCTAGGGTGAATGTGATGAGTTGGAGGGGAACTGAGCCAAAGGCATTTGCAAGGTTTAACCAGACAACGTGAAGGTCCAACTTGGCATATTGGACAACTTGTCTGACCTCCATCCACTTCGCAGGAGCAGTGTCAAACTTTGTCAGCAGCTCAGGGCGGGATACATAGCCTGGTGATCCAAGTGGTTCCCCTCTGCGGTTGCCACTTAGATGATGTTCCAGCTCCTGCTCGGTGGTCTGAAGTGTCCCGTTCTTCCTCTCCTCCAGCAAGTTGCTGGCGTATTTAAATGGCTCCTGAAAGAATCTTGTTCTTGCCCTCTCCCTCCAGCTTCGGCGTCTCTTTATCCTTTCAGCTCTCCTGAGATGTGCAAGCCTTTGTTTGATGGTGTTCCACAGGTCTTTCAGGCCTTCTTCTTCATGGGGCTCAGCTCTCCTTCATGATTTTCCCAGAAGCCGTCGTTTTTTAACCAGCTGGAGGATCTGTGGGGGACCGGTGCTCTTTTGGGGCATGACTCCGAAGCCGTTTCTACCTTCTTCGTGAATGAGATGGCCTAGGATGTTCAGCCTTGATGTTATACTGCCTCTTGGATCTGCTGTGGGCTGTCCTGTTGTTGTGGGGTTTTGCTCGGAAGGCTGCTGTTGCTCTCCTAATCCAACTGCAGAGTTGGGATCAGCAGCTCTGTGGTGCTCAACCTGACTGTGAAACCTCGTCTGACCTGCTGGTGCAGTGCAGGCCTGCGGTTGTAGGTTTCCGCCACATTTTGACTTTCCCTGGGCAAGCCCAAAAACATTGTTATCTTGGACCACCGCTAAATTTTCTCAGGATCTTTTGGTCCTTTGTCCGCTACAAATATGTTGTTACCAGGTTACGTGATCCATCTTCCATCCCGCCTCTCGGTGGATCTTGGTTTTCTTCTTGTCCAACTTGTAGTTAGTTTGGGTGTCCAAATGGCCTGTGCTCCTTGGATGTGTAGAGAGGGTAACTGGCCCTTCCACTCCGGGCGCAGTCTTTCCTGCCGTCAGGCAGTCTTCCCTGGATGCCAACTGATCAATTCTCAGTGGTCACTGTTGTACCAGAGAAGCTAGACATAAGCACAAGTATAGCTACCTGCTCAGCATTCCTGCCTGACGCATCTCCGACAGTGCCGTTTGGCTGGCTGCAGGGTCGTCAGCCGAGAGCCACCCTTCATAGATGTTTCTCTCCTTTAATCTTGGAACATCTCAGGGTGGTGGAGCAGTGAGAGGGACGTCTCCATAATGCACCCTGCAGCCTGCCTTAGGATCCCTCTTTCCCCCACGCCTTGTCCCTAATGTTGAGCCAGAGCCAGAAGCTTCCTTGCTTTGCCTCATGCAGCAGCCAGGTCTGCATACCTCTCATAGGCAGCCTCCATCTACTCCTCCCATGGGACGGTCAGCTCCACCCACCAGGATGACTACTCTGGCAGGACCATAGCACTATGTCAGGGTGAAGAGAAGAGATGGGAAGGGGAAAAACTTACGTGTCCTTCCTCTGCTGTGCTCCTGACAAACGAAAACACAATTAGACTCTTGTCCCGTCCCTGGTATTTGTCCACCGTGTTCACCTCCACGCCAGTGAAAGCAGGCGACTGCAGCAGAGCAGAGATGCACTTCAACTGTTGTCTGTAGGGAGCAATAACTCCTACATCACTGGGTCGACATCCCGCCTGAAATAACAGAAATAACACAGTTTAGCACAATACGTAAGTGGACTGATCATTTCTATGACTCCTAATTTTTTTGTCATAACAGAGGATCAGTTGATTCGACAAAGATGCTGTACCTTTAGAAGCAGTGAAAGCAGCTTGTGTATAAGAGCAGCCTCAGTGTGATTGCTTACACCTCCCTGCTCCACCGACTCCAGCGCTGGAACCTTTAAGGAAACAGGATTAAAATCAGCTGATCTTATCACTTCATGTATACTGTATATAATTATAATACTTTTTAACAAAGTTCTTAACAGTCAGAAAGGCCCTTGTTCCGGGAGTGCTAACCAACCGTGTTGCCCCCTAAAATCCTCCATTCAGCACAAAAACCTTTTATCTCAACAAAATAAAAGCTGACAAAACTGCTCTATATTTGACCCACCATTGAGCAATCAAGGAAGCAAACAGGGTTGCTAGGCGACAGTGTGGCGTGCATCCATGCCAGGTCATGCTGTGGATGAGTGTGAGGGGAGTGTGAACTAAGCTCCGACTGGACAGAGGTCAGGAAAGGCAGAGAGAGCAGGGCTGAGGCCGTCCGCTCTGATCCACACTCCAGCCGGCCTTCGTACATCAGCGAGTTACTCAGAGACATGATCTGCCTGGAAAACACAAGAATACACACAGAGCTGGGATTTTTCAGCTCTACTTCCAGTGACAAATAATAACAGTTAACGGGTGGTGAAGAAACTATTACCCTTTTGTTACCAACAGTTGATTTGGCATTCATACTTCTCATTACCATATCTCCTAGACCATTTTTGATATCTAGAAAATTCAAAAACTATAGGCTGGCGATCTGTCCAGCGTGTGACCCGCGCCTTACTCCCTACGTCAGCTGAGATTGGCACAGCAATTTTAACAATTCTACAGCCACAAAATCAGATTGAGCTTGACTGCCATTGTTTTTGTGTTTTTACGATGCTCTGTATCATTTTTTAAAAAGGTTTCATGTTTTTATGCTTTTTATTCGTACCGATTTTCTTTTCTTTTTATTTTATTGACATCCTTCTGTACAGCACTTTGGTCGGTTGTTTTCAAAATGTGCTTTATAAATAAATTTGAGTTGAGTCATAAGAGGATTAAGGACGTGATGAATTTAACAAAGTCTGAACATAAACTGGTATCTGTCTGTGTGCTCACCGGTTCATGCGGTACTGAACATTCAGTTGGACGACAGCCTCAGTATGAAGCTCTAGTCGTTTAAACAGACTTTCATCCATCCCAAGAGACCTGGAAAAAAAGGAAATCAATTCAAACTTAATTAATATTTCCACATATTTTTCACCCAGCTTTTTTTTCCATGTTTATCCCCACACACACACACGTTACCTTGCTTCCTGGTTTTGCACGATTGGCGGCAGTTGCTGGTGATCTCCGACCAGCACAAATCTCTTGGCGTAGAACAGCGGCCCCAGGCAGATCGGCTGGCTGATCTGTGACGCCTCGTCGACAATGCAGAAATCGAAGCGCCGACGTGTGAAAAGGGGATGTTTGATGCCCATGCAGGTGGTTGCCACTACCAACTGGAAACGGAAGGGGATTAACATTCACCGAGTTGTTACAAATTTCTTCGTGTGAGCCGACAAATGTAAAATTATTTATTTTACAACTAAAAAGGCATCTGTCTGACGGAGACAATAGATACAGACTCCATGACAAAAACAACCTTTGCAATCCAGGGCCTTAAAAGATAAAAAAGCCTATGATAAAATGAACCCCTTGCGATGTCATTGATTCATCTGTGTGGTGCTTTCTCACCTCCTTGTTATAAAGCTGCTCCAGCTCAGTGGGAGTGTGAACTCCTGTTTTCCTGGCACTTTCTTCCGTGTAAGGCAGAATATCTGGATGCACCTGGAACACAACAAAAGAGAAACATAAATAATAATACAGAGCGAGCTTGCAGTTCCATTATATGTGTGTGTATGTATGTATGTATGTATGTATGTATGTATGTATGTATGTATATATATATATATATATATATATATATATATATATATATATATATATATATATATATATATATATATACATACACACACACATATACACACACACACACACACACACACACACACACTTGTATAACACTCACTATTATATTATATCCTATCACTTCAATGCTATTTAAAGGTCAGCATGTCAGACCAACACAACTACAATCATGAACACAAGCACACGACACACGAGTGCTTGCCACGCCAGAAAACAGACATGTTATACTACAGCATGTCAGCATCTAATTATGTGCATGTCGAGGAGAGAAAACTCATAAATCTATACAGAAATTCCTGTACAAGACGATCTGAACATTCAGAAAACAGGTCATGAATGACGAGGGAATGTGGCGCATGTTTGGTCCATAAAATGTTAAAAAATGTTGGTCAGTGTTTTTCAAACCCGGAAATTATGTTTTCAAATGTCTTGTTTTGTCCACAACCCAAAATGATGAGTTTTAATGATTTCTTTGTTATATGGAGCAAAGAAAATAAGAAAATACTCACATTTAAGCAGCTAAAACAATCAGAAATGTTATTTTATTAATGAAAAAAAGATTCAAACTGATTAAATAACAGATGTTGACGACAGCAAACCTTCTGTCCCTGACCCAGACGCAGAAACCCGACCCGGAAGCGCTTCAGCTTCAGCAGGATGTTGTCGACGGCAGAGTGAGTGTAGCTGGTCAGTAACACACTGAACCCACACGCATGGAGGATGCGGACCTGAGAGACAGCGAGGGAAAAGAAGACAAAGGACAGAACATGAGACAAGAGTTCTGTTCATGCGGGGAGAAGGTTGTGTTTGCCGAATTCTGGTTAAGGTTGTTTACCAGAGTGCAGATGGTTGTGGTTTTGCCAGTGCCGGGCATTCCGACGATCAGTGTGTAGTCTTTGGAGAGCAGCACCTTCTTCATGGCCTGCTTCTGGGGTTTGTTGAGACCTACACACAAACACAAAAGTATTCATTATTGAGCCAACAGGCAGTAGAACACTGAAACCCAATTACTTTCTTTTCAAGGCGACAGAAACAGCCACATTCGCAGCGTCTGTGAGGTGACAACGTCAGAAGAGACATTTTTCATCACTTTACGTGGACTTGAACTGGAGAAGCTTTGACACCTTTGAGGATGTTGGCCACCGTGTCCTTGGCTTCTCGGGGCAGAACAGCACTGAGGTTGGAGATAAACTCTGGAGGACGAAGGTCAACAACCAGCTCCCTCAGACGATCACTGCAGACAGACAGGCAGGCAGACAGACAGACAGGAGTTGAACTGAAGTTCTATGAGGTGATCGAGCCTTTTTTCGGTGGCTGCTCCCAGTCTTTGGAATAGTTTGCCTTATCGTGCAAGAGCAGCCCAGACTCTTGAAACTTGAGTCCCTGCTAAAAACACTCCTCTTCTCCTTCTCCTTGGCGCTCATTTCAAGATGCACTCAGTAACTTGCCTTCCTTCTACTGCACTGCAATAAAACTAAGGTTGATTTAAATGTGTTATATGGGCCATTCTACCGAATTTGTGCAAAGTCCAGAGTTGGAAACACATTTTCAAAAGTTGTTTTTTTCCAAAAATCTTGTCCATACATATATTGTACCATATGTCTATGGTACATATCTAGTAAAGGCGCAGTAAAATTTCATATATTAATGTCTGCCTGTTCTTGAAATGTTTTTCAACTCCTGAAATTTGTCACTACCGTAACACAGCAACACACTGCAATAAAAACCATTATATTAATCTGTTAATATTGTGTGTCCATACACCCTCTAAAGATTAATTTTAGTAATTTATTATGAAGGGTTTTACAACTAAATCACTTAAAATTATTTTTTAAACAAAATTTCAAAGTTTATTTTCTAAGACTCATCAAAATTTAAATGCAATCTTTTTTGTAAAATGAATTACACTGATCATAGAGATCTCAGAGTTCATTAGTTATTACATTGAATGTATATTTAACCAATAGTTATCATAAAATGTTATTTAATGACTCAATTCTTATTTTATTTTACAAAACATTCAGTGTTACGGTAGTGACCGCACTGTTACGGTAGTGACTGCACTGTTTTGCTCATGACCACAGTATTTTGTTTGCAAGGTTGTATTATATCCCCTCAACCTTATTGCTTAATATTAACTCATAACCTGCCTTTTAATGTGAATTTTACAAACACAAATGTTATGTCTCTGATATGTGAACTTTAGATGTGGGTTGTCTGCAGTCGTGTTGAGAGCTGCCTGTCGGAGCTGCCTAGTGTTTCTCTGAGCATAGAAACAAGATTGTATTTTCTGAGCAACCTGCTTGTCAATGCGCTTCTTAATCCATGTTTCTCTTTATAATTAGCAGACTTGTATTTTTTTCTGCAAATTGTGCATGAGTGTGTTATGGAAAAGAAGGGTCTTTCTGCTATGCACAGGAACTCTGTGCTTCCATACTTCCTTCTGAGTTTTTGTTCTTGCAGAACATTTTGACTTCTCTGGCCTCACGCACAATCTATGGCACCGTTTTCTATATTTTTCTTTCTTCCATTCAAGTTTATTTTTCTGTGGTCACGCATTCCAACGTCTCTTATTAGTCTCACTAGAAGTGCGTGGAGTAACAGTCTCACTAGAAGTGCGTGGAAGGTGAGGCGGCATGGGAGAAGGCGTGGCAGAGGGTGTGGGAGGTGGCGTGGAAGTTGTGCACAATCTCTCCATCTCTCTTTGACTTTTCACCAATAGCCAGTGATGTTGCTGTCTTTTTCGCCATGATCTTCTGACCTTCCTTTGCTCCCTGTCAGATAAATCACTGATAGATTTGATCTTTCCTCCTTTCTTTCGTTTCTAGTTTCGTTCTCTTTCCTTCTTTCCTTATCATATCAAACATTATTTAGCACTCTGAGATTCTTAAGAATGAAATGTGCTTTACAAATCAAATATAATAACAATATTATTATTATTATTATTATCATGTTTAATGAGTATAATGTAATAATAATGATGAAAAATGTCCTTAAATATGTGGAACAGTACATGTTGTCACTACCATAATGATTATGTCACAACCGTAACGTTACAATTTGTTACGGTTGTGACTGTTACGGTTGTGACATTTTTAGCTAATTCCTAGCATAACTCAAACATGCTAACAAGTAAATGGCTAGGAACAGATGTTTGAACAGTTGTACACACAACAAAACATAATATTTTGTTTTGAGCCCCCAAAAGTGTATTTACTTGGAGATAATATGTGTACGGTTGTGACAATTATTAATGTAACATGCTGATTTTCAGACTTTGGAGCCCATTTACTTAAAAATTATGAGAGGTAATATCTCACCATGCAGCCATGAGGGACAGGGATGCAGTGTCATTTCTTGGTCAGAAATTCTGGGGTGTGACTAAAACCAGGCTCCACCCATGTGGTAAAACAACTCGTGTTACGGTTGTGACATGAAAGTGTGGGACAGCATTTTTTAAAGCATGTTTTGTAATTTTAAAAAAAACTTCAAAATGAATCTAAATGTTTTACATTCTGTTTAAAAGAAACCAAACATATATTTTAAAATACACCATTGGAAAAAATGACAAAATTCTTTTAAGTATTATTTTCATGGATTGAAATTTAGGGCTTAGAGATTGGGACAACTACTTCCCAATAGAAAGTACCTAGGAAGGTAGCATAAATGATGATTTTGTATATATTTAGCTTAATTACTAAATAGTTACAGTCTTGTGTTTACCTAGATCATAACATAATCTTAGTAAATATTGAAGGTCTGAATTCTTAAGTGTTTTGTTAAATAGTTTTTTTATTGTGGGACAGCAATTTGCACGAATTCGGTAGAATGGCCCATATAAATAAATTTGACATTGACATATGACACACAAGAGAGAAATAAAAAGTTAGACAAATGTTTGTGGCTGTTGTTTAAACTGGCACCTCTCACACCATCATTTTTTGAAATCTTTTTTTGGTTTACCTGTCCTGAGAGTTTTCCATCAGTCTGGAGACATTAGTGAGGTGAGTGCTGAGGCCGATGACACCTTCATCACCATCCAAACGAAACAACACGGCATTCAGCTTTGACAAGTCTCTGCAAAACACAGTCCACGGCAAAACAGGTGCAAATACAGTCAGTGGCTGCTGCTGATAGAGATGTATGAAGAATTCAAATTTTTGACTACAATGAAGGTCCCGGAAAACAAATCAGAATAAAAACAAAACAGTCCTTTGGTTAGAAAGACTCTAAATAACAATTATATAAATGTTAGTTCACCTGTCCAGGGTGCAGCTGATCCGCGACTTGCCGACTTCACACAGATAACCCGTTGCCAAGCCGACGAGCCGACCTTCCTGGTCGCTGATGACGATGCGATCTCCACTGGTGAGACCAGTGTGGGATAATCCCCGCTGTGGAGTGACGCTGCCTCTCTGGAAGTGATGCAGGAAGACTCCTGCAGACTGGACGACCACTGAGCCGCTGAGCTGCAGATTCCCCACACAGCTCCCGTTCTTCTCACTGCAAAACACCAGGAACACAGAAAACCGAGCTCAATGAGTAACGGCAAAGATACGGATCAATTATATCTACTGTAAATGATCCTGTGACACCAATCATATCATTGATTTTGGAGGAGCATTTCAATCAGACAGTGAGTGAGTGACACACACACTCACACACTCGAGGAGGAAAGAACAACAATCAGATGATCAGAGAAAACTTCACATAATGATACGAGAAAGCACAGGTATTTAATCAAAACAAGCGCAAAGGGTTTTAAGTTTGTTTTTGTTTCGTGCGTTGAAGTGTTTATGATTCTATAATTGTTTTGTTATTTATTTGTCTGTTCAAAAATTTAATAGGCACTAATTGCGAATGTGTGATTTGCATATATGAAAAAAACACATTATGATGGACAAATATTCTCTATTTACACCTCAGAATATAAATTCACTACACCTGATTTCAATGTATGTCATTAAAATCAAATTCTGTTCATGTTTTATATATACACACACATTTTGGTGACTTTACATACATATATATACATACATACATTTTGGTGACTTTATATATACACTATTACTATTTGTAATAATACTATTTGTATCATCTTAACAGATATTTTGACCGAGGAATGATTATCTGTGTTTTAATGGCTCACAACAGGAGCTGGACAATTTGAATAAAGGCCAAAGACGATGATCGTTTACATGTCTGAGGCTCCGTACCTCTCCTCAACCGTCTGAAGCCACACGCGCTTTCGTCCATTCTTGGCCTCCATGGTCGCCGCCTCAAGGCAACAGAGCAGAAGCCAGTGGGAAAAATAGCTCAGGTGCGGGAGAGTCAGGTGACCGGTCTCCTGCTGCAGGAAGTCACGCACGACGTCCTCGTCGACGTCAGCAGCGCTGCCGTCCACCGCTCTGGAGGTCAGGCGAAGGAGAACAAGAAGCAGTGTGAGATAACCCTTGCTACTTCTATATTTCATTTCAAAATGAATGACAATAACTTTTACCTCTCATATAAAGCACAGTTGATCTTTTGAGGACAATACTGGCAGGCTTGTCTGTTCGTCAGGATGTCAGGGAGTCTCGACAGGCGGCTGGGCTTCGCTCTTTTGCTCACACAGTTGTGAATGTGATGAACCAAAGTGTTCCTCAACTTCAGCAGCTCTGACACAAACACAGAGAGTTTTAGTGATAAGGCTGGTGGACGGAAAAAGAAGCCGTTGCTTCGATTTAGACTTAAGCCTCGCTGCATATTAATGTTTTTACATTTGAAAATGGACTTTCACTGGTGAATTAAAGGTGAATTCATAATTTCTGTGTTCCTCAATCTGTTATCAGATGTCACTATCGCTTTTGTCAGTGTGTTTTTTTAAATGTAGTAACCAGAGGTCTTTGTGCACCTACAATCATAATCCGTCAGTTTGTAGAAATACAATTATGGAATCTAAAAAAAGATGACGACATGATAACAGACAGGTTGTTTTAAGCCAGGGTTCCCGCACCTTGGCTGACATCAAATTCAAGGACTTTCAAAAAGGAACAATCCCCTTAAATTCAAGGACAGAATGTGCTGACAGCTTAAGATGGGAGGACAATTTCTCAGAGACGCTTCTCCCATCGCATCCACTTCTATTGATTTGCAGCATGCTCTGCATCTGGACAAGTGATTGTCCTTGGGATCTTGGACACTCCAGTCTTTGTCATTTTCTTTGGTGGAATCCCATGTGAGAGAGAGAGAGACGGTGGACAGTGTCCACAACACGGCTTGTAATTATGACTAGTTTGTTCTGCGTAGGTCTAGACCACGTATATCAAGCAATGCAGGACATGAAACAGCAGGTGGCGTCATAACAAACGAGGGAGACATTTACCCAAATATCAACTGAGCTTCTTTCTTGCACAATGACCCATGTCTATTTAGGATTAAGGATTTCAAGGAGCCGTGGGAACCCTGTTAAGCACATACATATGTACCTCTGTAGTCCATGTGACTGGCCACTACAGGATGCAAGTTGCCGGTCTTGAGGTAAAGCAGGAGGCCGGCCTCAGAGTTGTATCTCTCCATGCTCATCAGAGTGTACAGAATCACCTACACACACACACAGAAACACACACATGTACACCAAGTAAGTGTGTGTATCTGTGTAGCTGGACACACTGCATGTGTGTATCTGTGTAGCTGGACACACTGCGGTCCACCAACCTGACTGCGATGCTCTACTGAGTTTGACTCTCTTCCCGTTTTCAGCTCCAGGGGCAGAGTCTTCTCCTCTGGAGCTCTGTGGTTTCTGCCGTTTCGCGGCACCTGGATCCGAACGCGTGCCGTGACATCAATTTTCCCTTTCAGGCCAAATCTTGGCGACCACACGTTCTCTTCAATGTCTGCGAGCTCTGTAACCGTGACAACAGTTGCAGAGTTCTGGTCTCTGCTTGGAACTCTGCCGCTGCTGGGGCTGGAGAAACACAGAGAGAGATGTGTTGAGCTGAAGTCATATAACAACGGCTTGAATGTCATGGACATTTGCTCATATTTAAAAGTTACACACTACAGCTTTAAATATTTGTTTGTGTGTGTGTGTGTGCGCATGTACACGCACATTTTGAGACTGATAGATTTCGGTGTTGGGCCGTTGAGGTATTCCTTCGACCAATGTTCCAGTGAGGGCAGATAATCATAGAGTTCCTGCTTCATCTCGTCCTGACTCACACCCAGACTGTACCTGAGGGACAAACATAAGTCAACAGGAGATAAATCATTATGAGTATTAATCACTTTCTTATCATGTCTTCACTTGCCTAACCACTTACATGTCTCCCATGTACTGAGGACTGCGCAGGGCCTGGTCGGCCAGCTTAGACAGAGTCGCCAGAGAAAAATCTTTAGCCGTGGCTGCTCTTTGAAAGACGTCATGCACCATGGTGCCATTCAGCATCTGCTTTGAGCCTCCGTCAAAACTCTGCATCAGGGCAAAATAATGAAATATGCAAGTTCATTAAAAAATAACATCAACTATAAATACCATGTAATCCAATATGATAACATGAATCTATGATGAGATGGGCAGATAGAGTGGTATCTTAAATTTTAGTCACAGTGACAGTAAATAAGATGTACACCATACAAAAATAAATAAATAAAATAAATATTGGCCACTAGACAGACTTTTGGATCAAACTGTATCTAACTGATCAAAAATCCGACTCAATTCTCCATAAAATTCCCAAATTTCCAGAACAAAGGATCCCATGGAAAGTTTCTGGGAATTTCCCACCAGTTTTTACCTTGAACATATCACTTAGAACTGCACGCCTCATGCAGCGGATGGAGTTTGAGATGCTGGTTCCTGAGATCAGATTATCGGGCAGTAAAACCAGGAAACCACGCTCTCTGTCCACTAACCAGGACCCACCATCAGAGCGGCCCTCCAGGTGCACCACATCACCACAACACACCGGCGTCATCTCCCTGGAAGCAAAGAAGAAACTTTACACTGCATATAATGAGAACATAGTGTATAAACAGGAATAAGTCTAAGATCATCAATTATAAAGCTGAAAGGTCTACGGCGTATGTAGGAATTATAGGAAACAATGTGACTCATGCTATGATGTAAATAAGGAAGTTAATGACAGGGTGAACAGGGGCAAACGACCTGACGCGCAGCATTACCATCCGTCCTTCAGCAGACACGTCTCAGTCGGCTGTAGAGACTTGTGGCACGAGAGGGTCAGCGATTTGTGACCAGGATTCTCCTCCACGTCCAAAACCCAGTAGCGGTTGTTGAGGCCTCCGGAGAGAATCACGTGATCCGGCACCTTCCTGTAAACACAGAGGCTTTGTCATCATCTGCTGTATATCACCTTTGTACATGTTAGGGATTATAACTGGCATGAATCTGGAGATATGTTATCAATAACAACTGCTCAGTATTACCAACGTCGAGATCAAACCGATGTGTGTCGATTTATGTCATTTCTCACCAGGGTTTTTTGGGTTTCTCTGCAGCAACTTGACTTTCATCATCGTCCATGTGCTCTGTAAACCAGCCCTCGTCCAGCAATTCGTCCACAGCACAAGTCGACGTCACTTCTGATTTTTAAAAAAAAAGTTATTTAGTAAATCCAAACAAGATACGACCAGTATATTATATTACAGATATAGTAAGAGAAGTTCTGATGGACTGATAATAAATTTCATTTTTAAAAAAAACTAGGGTTCAGAGTCTTTGTATGAGAAAAACTTGATATAACAATAAATATTTCATTGACTTGCAGTCTTACCACCAGCTTGCTCCTGATTGGATGTGGACACCTTGTCTTGGTCTTCTTTCGGTGAAGTCATGGCTTTTTTCACTCCCTGTGGTGCAGTCGTGACAATTTGCACTTGGGCTATGTAACAAAACAAATTGTTTATGATGATTATTTCATGTGAAATCAGGATCTGTCGAGCAAAACAATCACACCTGATTGAGGGAGTGTCCAAACTTTTATTTTTAAGGAGGGCCAGATTTGATAATGTGATTATGGTTCCTTCGGACAGTAAATATTACGTACAAATGCACTGCTTTATAATAATTTTATTTTCCTTGTCACAATTAGCATTTTTTAGGGATGCACCGATATGACTATTTCCGCCGATACCGATATTAATATTGCCGATATGGCCGATAACCGATATCTACCGATATCGATATATGTTTTTAAAAAAAAGTTTCTGAGATGATAAAAGTTTGTACAGAATGAAAATCATGCAAGCTGAATTTTTGAATGTCTTCCTTTATTTTCAAAACATGTTTTACCTCCAAATAACAAGGTCACATAAGACACAAGTAACCAACTACAAGTAAAGGTTTTTAGAAAACTTTACCACTTGTAGCAAGTGTGTAACTAAATTAAAGTACAGTTTAACTCCCTCAACTCACTCAACTCCTGTGAGAAAGTTTGGATCATAAATTACAAACATGAACATAAATAAAAATAATACCCTGCCAAAGTTACTGTAACCGAGATAAGGGCATCTATACTGGGTACGTAAATAAAGTCAACAACCGCGCCACTTCCTTAACAATAAAACTACACAACAGATATGAGAAACAATACCTGACAAGCTCTACTAAGAGCTGCCATAATAAAAAAAACAAGTTAAAATACTTTATCAAACTTGCCAGTATCCATGACAACCAGATATTTATTCAATTGCAAAACATCGGAAAAGTAGCGCCGACTTGGCAGGTTGTTGCGGGGTTCAATATGCGCTATCAAGAGCAATCATTTCCATTACCTTGATCGTTATTGCCCTGGATAAAGTCTTCCTTTGGTCGAGTCCCAGCTGCGCTGCTTTCTTTTTTCTCTGCTGCCTAATGTTACTAGCGTTAGCTTCCTGCCGTTGTTTGTGTACTTCAGGGTGGCGGTTTTTCAAATGACATAATCAAATTTGTGGTATTGATTGACTTGACGGGGAACCCTCCTCGAATTACCTCGACTTTGCAAGTGTTGCATAATGCTTTTCGCGTATCTTCAATTGACACCCTGAAAAAACGCCCACACCGCTGACATTCTCTCTCCTCAACACACACACCCACACACATCTTGTGCTGCGCTTGCGCCACTGACGCTGTCATATGCCCAAACAAATGCCGCATGGTCTCCCGACACACATACACAAACAGCAATTAGACGGGTCTAAACATCGGTTGTTAAAATCGGCGCAGTTTCACTCATTGGACCGATGTCGATATGTTAAAAAATGACGAACATCGGCCGATAACAATATTAATGCCGATATATCGTGCATCCCTAGCATTTTTAATTGCCAATGTAACCAAATCTAAGATACACAAGAATGAAAAAAATAATAATTCTGCCTTTCGTTCACATGTGGAGTCAGATGACATTATAACATAATAGGAGGTGAATGCATGTATCTGTCTGCCAGGGCTGGGTTGTGAACGCAGGACTCAAAGCACATCTCCTTATCAGCTGAGCTAATGGGGATGACACACTGTCATCACATACAACTATAAACTTTCTCACCTTCATCTCTCTCTTCCTGATGTTTTCCTTGTTTCTCCAAGTACTGATGAGGCTTCAGTGACGTTGCTGTGTTGAGGACAACTTCAGAACGACGACTCTCTTCCTTTATCTTCTCAGACTGACTCTGTAAACAGTCGCTGGAGAAACAAGGCGTCTTCTCGTGTTCTTTTCGGGTAGGTCCTGTGGGGCTGATCACAGTTCTTGGCCTCTTGGCAGTGTGAGACTCTTCAGGAGGACTGAAGAGTCTTTTTATGGAGGCAGAACATCCCTCTGTCCTCTTTGTCTTCCGCACACTCAGCCCTTTGGAGTTGGGACTGAGACAGGTGGAGGACGGTTGGCCGATCTTCACCTGGGTCACCACGTTTCTGCTGGAAAGCGGACTCAGTGGAGTTGACTCTTTGGACGAAGAGGAGGAGTAACACCCGATCTGACTGTTGGGGGTCTCTGGAATAGACAGGAGAAGATCTGGGGGAGAGGGTTGCAGGTTCTCAAGTTCCCCAAGGATGCACCTTTTTAAAGGGGAGTTAAGTCTACATGGAGTGGTCTCATCATCTTTGATCTGAGGTTCAGTCTTGGTTAAAGCTGCGTCTCTGACAGATGTCTTATTTGAACACGACTCAACCTAAAAATAAAGTGTCATAAAAATGAGCAGCAGATTATATTAGAGCAGAAGAGAAACAGGTTACAGAAAAAGCAAAACTTAAAGAGAAGTATTACCTTTTGGTTTTGACAGGGGAAAAACGATGAGATGTTCTTCTGTCCTCCGAGAGTCACCTGACAGAAAACACAAAAGTAAATAAAAAACAGCCACGTCTTAGTTGCAGCTGTAGAGCTGCAACTAACCATTTATTTCTATATTCGATGAATCTCTCGATTGTTATTTGTTTTCTCCGTAAAATGTCAGAAAATGTTCTTGTCTTTTGTTCACAAATCAAAATTATTCAGTTTTGCTGATTTATTTTTGTTACAATGGAGCAAAGAAACCAGAATATATTCAATCTGAAAACTTGTTTTATAAAAACATTTCAGAGAGCAAAAGGAATAAGTACATTTACATGATTTATTAATTATCACTCATAAAGACAGGTCAATGCTTCTCATGTGTTCCTGACATAAATATATCCAACTGCAATGGGAAATGTGTGTTTACACGGTTATAATGCACTGAAAAGCAACAAACACACACACACACACACACACACTTCTATGCTATCTGTTGAACCTTGAACGTTACAAACAGAAAACATGCTCACCTTATTTTTCTTCAGTTTGCTCCGGTTCATGTTCATTTCGATCAACCACAGTCAGCTGTGTCCACGGACCGTGGACTGGGTAAACGATACCGAGCTTAAGCTACAAATAAATATCTGACGCGAGCTGTGTTCATGTCTAACGCTCGTGAGATCGTCCGCGTAACTACCGACAAACGCCCGCGATATTTTCCGTTAAGATTTGCGTTCTGGTCAGAAACTTATAACATCATCTGTCGGTTGTTTGTTTCCGTTTTTACGCGGCGCCAAAATTTCAGCTTCGCGGAACGGAAGTGACATCAGATTCCAGTAGCACTTCCGCTAACCCCCGTTTTTTCTAATTAACTTTATCGACAAATAGAAAACAGTGCAGTGAGAATTTAAGACAAAAACGAAGATACTACTACTACTACTACTATTACTACTACTCATACTACCACCACCACCACTACTACTATGACGACGAAAATAATAATATATGATAATAAATACTGTAATTCTACCTGTTTAATTATGTATAATACGTATATATGTAATAATAATTTGTTAATGTGAATTATAATTAATTAAATTGTTAAACAAATTCATTATTTTTAATTTACCTTTACCTTTTTCCCATTTTTTTGCTTCTGTTTTGCTGCTTTTAACTAACAGGCAGAAAATTGTTTGGATTCTTCATTGTTGTTATTTACTTATAAGTAATAAAAGTAACTTACACTTGCCACCAGTAGATGACAGGAGACATCCAGGTAAAAGGTAACTCCACACCCTTCAACAACCGCAGAAATGTTGAAATGCCAGTGCTTATTACTTTAATATATAAGCTGTTGACCTTCCCTTGTGTTGCTGCACTACAGGCTTTTGAAATACCATTCATGGTATTGTTAGTCGGAACACGAGGATTAAGGTTCACAGAATCTGTGAAGTGAGACAATAACATACCAGCAGGGGCCACACAGACACACAGATGGGGTCAGCTGTCATGTAAACTTTACATGCCAACATGACAGATGCTTCTGTACCAGCTCACTCTGCACATCGACCTCGTCGCCATTAAAGTCCTGCTCAAATTAAAATGCTTTTCTTTTCTCTTCTGTTTTGGCATCTGGTTTGTGTCCTCACCTGACTGTCAAATAGAAAAGGGGAGTTCAAAAGTCTGGTGGCAGGGGAATAAGATGATGCACAACCTGGCCGAACCTCGCTCCAAGTGCCGTGGTGATTTTTTTTCTTTCAAGAGGGCGGCAGGTTACAATTTTGGAGGGTAACTTAAACAGTTTACGCCACCTCTCTCCTGCAGATTCGGATGTCAATCAACACACAAAGCAGTAACACAAGCCTTTTTCCTTGATTTCATGCATCTTCAAGTGCCGTCTGTGCTTGAAGGACTCCTCGCTGAAGAACTGGAGTTTTGTACTTCTCCGTTCGCTTCAGAATGTCTTGCAATTATCATCTCTGTGACACACTCACTGATATATGATTCAGCATTGTACTTATTTTCTGCTAACAACAGGACTGGAATGTTTAACAAAGAGCTGCAGTTCCAAAAATGGACAACAAAGCTGAGGGTTATTTGCATTTAGGAGTAGGATAGTGTTAAAATAAACCTAAGCCTTTTAGCTACTTTAGGTGGTAGGTGGAGGGTTACGGTGCTTTTCCATTATACAGCTCTAGCATGACTCGGCTTGGCTTGAACTTGGTGAGAGTCCAAGCTAGTTGAGCCGTCAGCAGACAGTCATTGTCTGACAGTCAATCAGTCACTGATTGGTCAGAGAGTGTCGTCATTGGAAGAGACATGATCGCGACGTCCGACACAAGAAGGAAGTCAACAAAGTTTATGTTGCGGAGACGAGTTATCATCAGGAGTTTCTGGAGTGATGAGTTCAGCTGAAAAGCTTTATTGAAGGCAGCTCAGATCTGAGGAGAACTGAGATAATACCAAACATGAACAAGGAGATGTTAACAGTCTGGGCATCCTCTGTCCGTCTGCCTGTGAATCCTAGAGTTATGGTATATCTAAGGTTCTGGAGAAACAGGGGAGAGGAGAGAGAGACGTCAGGTCACGATGTCCGGACCCTCCTTTGTTAATACCTAGAGTCGACCTTGGGGAGGACTGTTGAGTTATTGGTCCTTTGTCCTAGTTGGGTTATGTACAACAAAGATATAATGAGGCACACTCTGTAGACAAATGATGGGTGCCAGGGCTACACAGAGGCCTTTGTGATTTGTGAGTTGCGGCTGCCCTTATCCTGAGTTGTTAGGTTTGTGCTTAGGAATGTGAGTTGACCTAAAGAGAAATACCTAAAGAGAGACTCTCTTTAGGTATTTCTCTTTAGCTGTGAGCTAACCTTTTATTGTAGCTTTAAAAAAATAAAAAACAAACAAACAAAAATAGTGTTCTCTATAGGAATAAGGAATTATCAGTGACATTTAGGTGAGGCTCGTACGATTAATTAGCAGTATCTGCAGCCGAAATGCTGCAGTCTCGTCAAAGGTTGCACTAGATCAGAAGGATTAATAGATCAGTCTGTACCACATGCTGAATGTGAACCCCCATGTTTAACCCAGTCTAACCCTGTCACTTCACTGAAGGGCAAGTCACTCAGTGAAGTGTAATTAGTTACTCACTGCACAATACTCGCCCGCAGACAATCCAATCCAATCCAATCCACTTTATTGACAGAGCACATTTAAAAACGTAAAGTTGCTGCTTTACAATAACATTGAAATGACATAAAAATATATTTAAAATAATAAAATAAGTGGAAAAACACAATATCTCACGTATCTCACGAGAGAACGACAGTTCTCCACAACAGCTCACACTGCCTCAAAGGCCACGGAGAAGAAGTGTGTCTTAAGACGAGCTTTATAAACAAGAAGTGAAGGGGCCTGCTATCTAACATTAAAAGGCAACTCATTCCAGTGTTTGGGAGCCAAGGCGGGCAGCGAAAGACCGGTCCCCTCTGAGCTTCAGCCTGGTTTTTGGCACATTCAGAAGCAGATCTGAGAGCAGAGACCGCGATGGAGCACTGAAGCAAGTCGGAGAGGTTTAAAAGCCAACAAAAGGCTTTTGAAAGTGATCCTGTCATACACCGGGAGCCAGTGAAGTGAGGCCAGAATGGATGTGTTGTGCTCGTGTCTGTGAGCTCCAGTCAACAGGCGAGCAGCAGCATTCAGGACCAACTGCAAGCGGGAGAGTGAAGCATGGCTAACCCCAGCATATACTGTGGGGCACTGCAGTAATCAACTCAAGCAAAGCAATAGACCCACAATGCAGTTCGGCAGTACTTCATTCAAGGTGAGTGGTGCATTTGAGTTGATGCCTCCACTGCAGAGACCCTCTTTCACTCCCTTGTGTTTGATCTTTTTCTCTCTCCCATCACCACTTTTTTTAAAAAAAGCAAAATCTAAAGAATCAAAGAAAGCTTATAAAAAAAGGAGAGACACAGATAAAAGCAGACAAGTGATTTCGCTGCAAAGCCGAGCACTTGAATACCTGACTAAATTGACCTTTGATCTTTCCCCTACATATTAATGATGGAGCTTTTTAACATGCACAGCCGTGTGTAGCTCATTAGTTCAGAACTTCAGGCTGGGTTTTCAGTGGCACAACTTTAACTCAACAGGGCAGAATATTTCACTTTTAATATAGATGCATTTGTCATGGCTTTTCCCCCCCTATATAAACCTTTAAAGCAACAAAATGTAGGACTTTGGCCTTCAAATAAGTTCATTTTGATAGTACATCAATGCACAACAGGGTGGATCCTACTTTACAGCATATGTCACAGGTAACAGACTTAATTTTATGTAATGAATATTCTCATTTCCCCTTTTTCCTTTTGAATATGTTAAATAGTTATCTTTATTAACCAAAACCAATTTGTATCGATTCAATGTCATTGTATTGCTTGTATTTCTAATATTTAGGGTTGATTTTTCTATTTTTTTAGGAACCCTTGGGACCCATTGTGTAAAACAGTTATTAAAATGGCATAATGTGCTATATTTGTATGAGGTGAAAAAAAGCTGCACAGTATATTTCTCAAAAAGTACCGTAAAAAAACTTTTTTATGTTATGAATATTCTACTTGTGTTCCTTAAATTCCTTAAATATGTGAACTCATTATATCTATTAACTAAAACCACTTTGATTTAATTACATTGTATTGCTTGTATTTCTAATATTTAGGCCTGATTTAGTATAATTTCTTTAGGAATTCTTGGAACCCACTGTGGAAAATAATTATTACGAAGGCATAATGTGGAATCTTTGTATGGGGGAAGAAATCTTAACAACATATTTCTCAAAAAGTAGTATAAAAAAAACTTGATTTTATGGTATAAATATTTAATTTCTTCCTATAAAATATGTTAAATAGTTGTGTTTATTAAGTAGAACCACTTTGTATTTATTTAATTGCATTGTATTGCTTGTATTTCTAATACTTAGGCTTGAACTCATGAAACCCACTGTGCAAAACAATTATAAAGGAATAAAAAATCTTCACAATTCAAAAAGTGGAGAATCAGTTTAACCCACCTGACAGTTAAACCAGGAGGTGAAACCTTTCATAATTACACATAACTTAACAGAAAGAATGATTCAACACAAGCATGTGTCATATTGTACGCTGGAAGCGACAAATCTCCATGTAACAGAAGCTGAGAGACAACCCTGAGCAAACTAACAGGAGTGGAGGGTCAAATCTCCTGATCCTGTGAAAACTCATCCATCTTATTTAATAAGCTGAACTGAGCTTGTGCACATGGGACTGTCTGCTGCAGCGAGAGAAGAAAACCCAGATTCAGACTTCAGATTATATGAGCTCTGTTATGTCGCTGGCCTTGGGGGTGAAACCAGGGATAACGAATGTGCGACTCCAAACTCTTCTCTGTCTCTCTCTCCAAAGAAACTGCAGAAGCAGTTTTAGTTATTGACTTCAGAGACAAGCAATGCCAAAATAATAAACCAAACCTCTAAATGAACCTCATCTTATCTGCCATAAAGTAAACAGAAAATAAATGACAAACAGCTGACCTAGTGTCCAAACTGAAAAACAGGAAGAAATAAAAAGGCTTCAAAATAAATAAATTCAGAAATAGATTTTCCAAAAAGTACAATGAGATTGGTTTCTAGGAAAGGAAAAGAAAAAATAATCGTGGAAAGAAGGTTTTGCAGTTAAAACATAATCTCATTCCAAGATGAAATGTCAAAGTTAGCCTGCTGTTTTACAGCTCAAATTTAATTAAAGAGAAAAAGTTGACTTACAACAAAAACATGTACTAAACATGAGCTTTAAAAGCAAAAAAAAAACCAATTTATTTTAACTTCAACGACTTTCTGTACACAACACACAAAACAACTTACCTAACAAAAAAATAAACGTACCCACAGCTATCAATCACAATTATTATCAATTCAGTTACAAACACACGGGACAGTAGGGGTTTATAGGGTTTTTATATCGTCTTCCACTTGCATTCAGCCTCCATCCCTTGAGCTGCACTCACAGTTAATTTGTCACCAGGTTGCCAACATCCTCCTGACAGGCACACACACACACACACACACACAAAGGAGGAGAGAAAAAAAAACTCAGAGTCATAACACCTCACACACATAAACAAGGAGATGACAGCAGCAGCAGCAGCTGTGTGTGTGTGTGTGTGTGTGTCTCTGTGTGTGGACATGTCAAAGAAATTGATCCAAAGAGAGGAGGAGGAGGAGGAGGAGGAAGACCTGTCTGTGTAATGGCTCACCAGAAGAGTACAGTGTGACGAGAAGCACTACTACTAACAATTACAGTGGCCAAGGTGTTTTTTTCTTCCACCTATCCTTGAAATCTGCTATAAATTCACCCAAAGTGAGAGTTTAAGCTTCGTTTATAAAATATTACAAGACACTGGAGCGGAATGGGTGGTGCCATCTTTTTGAAAATCCATTTTTGTTTGAATAAATACAAACAGAGGTCCGTGTGTACACGGTTAAGCCAATAATATAGAAAATAACTAAAAGATAAAAAAAAAAATATCAACACAAAATTTCAGCATATGCTTTTCTTTGGCATAAAAAGTGAGCTCAACTCTGAAAGTGTTTTAAATGCTCCTTTAAGATGGAAATGTGTTGTCTGTGTCTCAGTGTGTGTGTATGTGTGTTGCTCTCTGTCATAATAGATCAGCTACACAATTTATCAAAAAAAAATCCATCCAATGCTTGTCTGTTCCTGTAGGCGATTGCACACTTTGTTTTTAACAAACCCACCGAACACTCGGGTGAATATGGTGCAGATACAGCGATGCAGCTACAAAACTTACTGATAGATGCATCCACTTATTATGAAAAACATGTATGTGCCGTTTCCGTGTGAGTGACGTAATCTGAGGGATTGTGACCGATCCCAGAGCCTTTATAAATTATATAAATGTCAACCGGGAAGAAGGAGACTGAAAAAAATGTCAGACCAATTTAATGGTACAGTATATACGTATGTTAATAATTCCCTCTCCTTATTCTCTCCTTATTTTCCTCGTTGATTTCATTTTCCTCACTGATTACCGGAATATCATGATGGTCATAAGAGGGTTAACTATAAGACAAATGTCCTTGATATTCAAACCGTCGTCTCCACACAACTCTCCGTGTTTGTGTGTCACGGTATAGAACGTCTGCCATTGTCAGTTTTGTGAAAGACTTCCAGTTTGGCATTTGCAGTCAGGCAGGTCAATAGCTGTGAAAGATAACACAACCTCCATTAAACTGGTATTGTATGTGCAGTCATGCAGTCAGACGCTGCTATAACAGCAGGTGGCTTAAGCGAAAGGCTTTAATAGAACAGGGATGTTTGGACCAGACGGGAATGTGGATGCACATGCTGTACGAACTCTTTCCTCCTCCACAGAACGCTGGGGCTGAAAGCCTTGAATTTGAAAAAAAAGCTACTGGAGTGACTTTATATCTGTTTGTTTGACTGTGTTAAAATGAACCTACAGAAGAGCGACGTATGCAGCCGCAGGGAAAACCACAGCTAATAATGATTGAGTGCTCTGAGCCGGTGTCCCGAGTAACCGCTGATATAGATGTGTAATTAAAACCAGGTTATAATAGCACATTATTACATTTAATTTCATTCATTCAACCATCCACACTGAGCGGCAACACAAAATAATTGAAAAATATCCTCAGTCGTTATCATGAGACACTTACGTGGAGGTGACCTCTTTTTCATTTGTTATCCATAGTTTTGAGCGTTCCCACGACAGTCAGTATGTTTATATGCACAGTTTAATCAAGCTAAGGCCTTAGTCTGACTAAGACTGACTTGTACGTCGTCTCCTTCTACTTCCAGGTCAAAGACTGGGAAGGAAATTTTGGGGCATGCGCAGAACGCCAAATCCGAGTCCAGTCCGACGAAGCATGTACATGCAGGAGCAATCGGACTATGAATCACATTATCCAGGTACGTTAGTCTGACTAAGACTAGCCTGATTTTAGTCGGACTAACATGTTTATGTGACATTAAAAAAACCGAATTATTCTCTTTACTTTTTACATGCATTTAAACACTTAACGAGTGTTAAGAAAGAAGTTGGACATCCAGTTACTTCCCTATTCAAAAATGACAACGTCATTAGCATGTCTATACTTGACCTGAGGCACCAGTACTAACCACTGTGCCACCCCAGGTGCAACACAGCACAATGCAACCCTAACAATATTATATAAACCAAATTACATGACACAGAACAGCAGTCGTCTTAAGAAACTCAGCCCCAACTGGAAGTCAACAAACACTACAGATATTATTTTCTTTGTCAAATAACGTGTAATGAAAGTCCACCCAGAGTTCATCCATAGTCCATCACAGTCACAGGAGAGGGCTGGTGTTGCCTGCAGGCAGTCCAGGTGTTTAATGTCACAAGTTCATGTTACAATGTTATTGAAATTCCCCTCATCCCCTTCAACTGCCCTATTTGGGTGGTTACACCTGGTGAAGATCAGATAAACACAGTCAATTTCAGAGGGACTTCAAGAGTCCAAAAATCTGGCATACTGTTTTGAGCGTGACTGAAAAATAACAAGATAATTCATTGTATTGTTCCACTGGCTTTTGTAACAACTTGTTGACAGACGTACATTTGTTTTTGTTGTGTGTGTGTTTTTGCTCTCTTTCATGTGCTCATATTACAAACAAATGTATTGTACTGTTTCGACAAAACACCATATGCATAACTGTGATAACAAAAAGTGACGATAATTACAGAAACTAAACAGAAAATGGAGGACACAACTATGGAGGCGTCGCCATATTAAGCTATATTTTTGTCTCCTCTGTGGCAGTTCTACACTTCTGTACAAACCAGGGTCAGGGTAAAAAGCAACAACAAATAAAACCACACTGTGAAGACTGAGAACTCTCTCAGCTCACTTCTTAGCATTTTTTTCAAAATCAGGCATGTGACGGAGTTCCCTTCAGAGGGGGTTCAATTAGCCTTTAATATCACCCCATTATGAGAACAAATCTCATTAACCTTTTACTTAAACACAGGTGAAAGCACCTCATGTATATGCAAATGTAGTTTTAGTCAAATGGAAAGTCGGTGGAGTGATGAAAATGAACATAGAGAGAAAACTGCGGCACAATGACACTGAAACAGATGCCAGCTGGATGAGGCCTTAGTTGTTAATTAGTATGTGGAAATTAATAATTACTATATAATTAATAATTAAGGCGATGATTAGATATTAATCACATATTTAGCATTGATGCTCACACGCCGCACCAACCTGGACTGTCTTGGAGGTTAGAAGAGGCCACGCGTCATCATACACTGGTTCACCTTTACACCCTGACACAAATAAGTGTGTGTGATGGTCCTAATAAGGCAGAACCTCATTTCTGAGGCTCTGGTTCAGGGCCAAGAATTCTTGTTAGGTAAAAGTTTAGGGTTAAAGTTATGAATAAGGTTTTGCTTAGACTATCCAAGTCAGGATGAATGGAGAGCATTGGAAAAGAGAAGAGCGTAAAGGCCACAGTTGTTCCCTTTGACACGCTCGGTAAATGCAGGGGTGAGGCGGATGAGTCCTCTGTCTGTTAGAGGAGCTGCAAATTCTTTTCTTTCATGCGTGTTGTACAAAGTACGAATTTGAGCTATCAAATCAAATCAAATCAGTCGAGGCACTTTACATATCAAGGCTGAAACCTCCCAATATTAAAGTGAAAAGAGAAACCCAACACTTGGAGCAAAGAGCAAACACTTTTCATCAGTGAGGAGAAAAACCATCCCAGATAAAAGATGACCAACATGAAATTTCTCAGGTCATGGCTCCGACACAGTGGACAGATATGAGCGAGTGTGAAAGATGACGGAACATTACATTTTTCCTATTTACATTCATGAGCAGCTCCACCCAAAGTGGTCAAAGGTGACAGCATTCATCAAGGCCACCTGGACAAAGGTTATTAAAGAACATTCCCAGTTTTGCAGTGCACCGCGATCTTCATGAACTTTGAATCATCACTGGACCATTTCACACACAGCTGAAAATGAAGACCATGTTTTTGTTGTGATTACATTTTAATGGGAAACTGCACCGATTGGCAACCCAGACCAGTATGACCTCCACCTCAAGGCAAAACTAAAACTATCACAGCTTCAGCAACAAGACGACTTTGGGATTTCTTGCCTCAGAGAAACTGATCAAGGCCAATAGTTCTTAAACTTTTTAAACCAAGTACCACCTGAGAAAATATTGATTTCTTGAAGTAACATTATCACCAACATTAAAATACAGTGGTGTAAATAGACCAAGCAAAGTCAGCTACAATTTTGCTATTGCAAAATAAATTGCGCGATACATATTCTCGCGAGATTTCACATCTTTATATACAGGATCATGCAACTTGAAATGAGACTCTTGCGACTCTGTGCTTGTAATGTAATAATTTGCCCCTTAGGGAACCATAGATGCCCCCTTTTCATGTCAAATTTTCAAAAGCTTTACAGAGACCATCCCCCCACTAGGTCAATCTACTTCCTCCCCATCAGTGTTGCCCTCACACTCATTTTTCTCTCTTTTTTCCCCGAAGAGTATGTATCATCATTTACTTTCTCTGGCTGACCTTTTTTAATTTTCAAGCTCACTGGCTCATAATCTTTCACATAGTGGAACTCAGACAGAATAAATATTTATTACCAAGGGCCTAGTATCATTCCAAAAAAATGAAAAATAAATAAACACATCGGGAGACTTGCCAGAAAACTATAAAAAAAACACCTGCCAGAATCCAGATTTATTATCTTGGTTTCCAACACTGCACGACCAGAACAAGTACAAGTACAAGTACAAGTATACATGACAAGCAGGGGACAGGTTTAATGTATGTACGCTCCTGATGAACAGCTGCATCATTGATTACGTAATTATTTGTTGTGCTATTTGTTGTATTTCACACTCAATCTATTCCCACTGCGTGTTTAATAAGAGCTGTCGTCAGTGTTAAATGCCAGCGTCAGTTCAGTCTGATTACCAGACTAACAGATGATGTCGGTGCAGCCGTTTCAAAACCGTATGTGTGTGTGTGTGTGTTTGTTTGTTTGGTGTCATGTAAAAACACACAGTGTACACTCATACAGTGTACGCGATATGCAGATATACACTGTATGTATACCCACGAGATTTCCATACAACCACTTACAAATGTGCAAGGACACAGCCACCCACTGTATATGCAAATAAAAGGTGGTGATGTGGGTCAACTCCCCACAGAAAGATCCCAGACTGGGAATCAAACCCAGCACCTTCTTGCTGTGAGACAACAGTGCTAACCACTACTACCCACTGTGCCACCCTGCATGTGATGGGGCTGCCTTTACAGCACTGCATGCTAATGTGTCACATTTATTAAGTGTAAATTAAATGGCGGTGAAATGACAGGGAGGCAAATGACACTTTCTGAGGGCTATTATACTATTATATACTACTGTATATATTGTATTATATACTACTGTATATATACTACTATAGAACAAACTATTCTTCTTCTTCTTATTCCTCTTCCGTCACAAAGTTTGGCATGAGACTTGTCCCGTAGTTTTGAGAAAAACCCCCACACATCCACATGAGGGTGTACATGTCCTCAGCACATGAGCCAACACATACACATGAATGGGAAAAATTGATTTCAACCCCAGCCCACCCTGGAGCCTCACAGTGTCGTCATACTTTAACATAGAGACATGGTTGAAGCTTTAAACGGGACACAAGACATGGGATTTTGTTCACCTAAATAAAAGTTTTGATACCTTTTTTTTAGTTTTTAAACAATCGCAGTTAAAGTTTTGCTTTAGCACCTGACGATAGAAGCAGGCACTTTTGCTTCTAAAAACGTCATCATTTTGATTCTTTTACTCAAATAAAAAGGTGACTTGAACTTCTACTAAAGTCGTTTTCTGGTTAAATACTTTTACTCAAGTATCCCTTTAAGGTACTTTATACAAGACTGTTGGGAGATAACAGTACACTCATTACAGTAGACCACACTACACCACTGACAATACTTATCTCGTTTATCCGGTTAGAGTGAGAGTGATGGACACTTTTGGCCTTCAGGGCCACCATCCTCTCCCACTGTGCTATGTATCTGACTGAAATAGTTCACCACAGCGTACGAGGATGAGGCATCACGAGGAACAAGATGCATCGACTCTAACACCCAAAGCCCCCATCTGTGTCCCTGCTGCTGTCCGCGCTGACTGATTAGGTTCGTTTGTAACGTGGCACCGGGCTAAATGTCAACGTGAGAACAGACGCAGGATGACTGTGTACAGGACTGATGAACGATCAGTGCCTCCTGCACACTATTGAACACTGCCACACACTGTGTGTGTGTGTGTGTGTGTGTGTGTGAAAGAGGCAGCGAAGTGTTTACAAGGTGGCAAAAGCAGAATGGAGGATACAATTATACAATTATGTGCAGAATGGATTTGCTAAGAAACAATTTCTCAGTCCTTTCGACAACATGTTTATACCTTGGTTACTACAAAGAAAAAGGAAAAAACATAAATGGAAGTTTGTTTTGCGTCCTCGTGATTTTCTGTGTATAATTTAAAAGCAGTTACAGTGTTTGAATCAACAACTATATTTCCTGGGTTTTTTTTTTTGTTATTGGACAGGCAGTGAAATGAATTTTTCATTTCATTTGAATGTGTGCAGTGTGACTCATGTCAGAATTCCATTATACTGCCTCATACCAACAAAACGAGCACATGCGTTCGGTTTGTTTTCATTTCTCAGCGATGCCATTTAACACAGACTAAATGGAATACCATTATGTATCATAATTATAATAATACTTGTAACTGTGTGTTTTATTTACTTACTATACAAGTAAGTCTGCTTCTCAACTCAAAGGTTTTAGAGTCACCTGATGTTGACCCTACATCATGGTTACCATGTGAAGGAAACCTTACTATTATCTAAAAAAACTAGACGAAATGTGATACGACTGTGGTCCTCCAGGGTTTGACGTGTCAACTGGCTCTAATTTGACTTTATTGGCAGCGCGAAGCAGATCCAGCTTTTTAAATTAATAATTTAATAGTTCAGTGCCCTTAAGAGTTCAGACCATTCATTTTTTAACAGGTTTCCATTAGTAAAGGCTGAACGAGTGGCAGAAGACACACACAGTGTGTGTGTTTGTATTGCTATGTTTGTTATGTCTAAATGCTCCCTGATGAATACGGTCGTTAATGAACAAAAAAGAAAATAACTCACTCCATCTTGAATCTGGATCTGTTTCCAGGTTCTACAAAATCTAATCATTTCTTCCTAACCTTCATTATTCTACTCACAAACAGAAAACATCCTGCTTTATAAACTAGCTTTACCACATGACCTCAGCTCAGGTAAAGTAAGTTTTGAGTATTCATTTTAAGACTCTCAGTTGTGTGAGGACAGAGTTCCAGAAAAGGATTTTCTTGTTGTATCCTCATCTTTCTGAACTGTGCTTTTAAGCTTTTAAATTACATATTTATATATTGTAATTGGTTCTTTTATGATTTTAAATGCACCTATAAAGATTGCAGCAAAAGTAATTTTGTTGTGTGACACAATGACAATAAAGTGCTTAAATCTTGCTGAATAAATATCAGAAGATATGAAATCTGGTCGTTTCAGATTCAGCTCAAATCAGCAAAAACCTTACTGGAGGAAAGATGTGGTGAATCCATACACACTCAGGTATGTGATCATTCACCGTCGAATGTAGTGTCCCCAGTGTGGGATCAATAAAGTTTAATCTAATCTAATTGTCACTTAATATCTTGATATGTGGCGATAATAAGGTTCCACAAGGAGTTGCGTTTATAATGTCATCAACTTTTAAAATGAAAATGCAAATAAGCGCACTAACCCTCACACAGACTCCATTTAAAAGCAAGACTAATATTTGCTCTACTGGTTACTGTGGAGTAAAAAGTGTAAGAGGCTACGATGCTGAGATTAAAAGGCTAAAGTGACTCATGTCCGATATTTTTGTTTTGGGTTGATGTGCCTCAGACCTGATCTTCTCAGGACTGTGCGGACACAGAACTCCAATCGCCTCTTCAGATTTTTCTAATTGAATTTGTGTCGCTTCAACACGACCAGATATATATCGCGATATGTGGCCATGTTTACTGCAGAAGTGTGGAAAAACCGTACAAACAGGTAGCAGTCGTGATCAGCTGCAAAAGTCAATAACGTGAACCCTCAACCTTGATCTGTAATCAATCAGATTTAAACAGGAACATTGGAAAAATGTAGCTGATAATCTGAACATGTGCTAAGATTTATGTATGTTCAGCTGCGTTTTTTGAGGCAACATTAACAGGGAAACGCTTTTCTCGTCTGTGATGGTGTGAATAAAATATTAATAGGTCTTTTCCAGCAGGAATTCCTCTAAGCAGTGGGAGACGCAGGCGAACAGTTTTACCAGCTGCTCCCTCGCTAAGCTGCGGAATAGGCTCACTTCCTTTTGTTTACTTTTTTATGTCCTGAATTGTCTCAACAAATGCCGCAAGGACTCCTGTAACCACAACAGCATGCTCCCGTGTCAGAGCAAGCTTGTGTTTCTTTTGTACACTTCGTATTTTTTATTTTTACATTTGCTTCCGTAGCAGAAAGAAGAAAGGTTCAGTCACAAATTCTCCTTCTAAATCAGGTTTCAGCTTCTACACAATTCTACAAAACTGTATCACATTATTTCTGTCAGACTTTGATCTAGAAGACAAGAAAAACGTTATATAAATACAGACCATACAGACCATTGGTAGTAACAAGTAACAAACATAGTTAGAGGAAATGTAGAGGAGTAAAAGTAAAAGTTGCAAGAAATATAAATAGCAAAGTGAAGTACAGATATGTGAATTTTGTAAGTGTTTGTTATATTTCAACACTGCTGTAAACACAAAGAAGTGCCAACAATGGGTTCAAGAAGTGAATTCTATTAAATCTGATAAAATTCACTTCACAGTCTGTTCTCAGATGAAAATGACTTTTTTCTATCTATGAATTGAACCCCATCTTTGTGTAGACTATATTATTGTTAATATTTAAATTTTTTTCTTTCCTAAACTTTCTATACAACTTAAAATGTGATTTTTCTGTAAAGAAATGAATCTTCTTTCTCTCCTCATCTTTGTTCAAATATACGTAAATTAAAAACTTTCTTAATTCAGTCTCCAGAACAGTTCATTCAAATGTGCCCTTTACTTTTGACAAGCACGGCCAAAAAATATATATAATCACGACGACATGCATGCTTGCATAGTTCCATTTGCCACACAGCCTTTAAAGTTCAAGCACCAATTACTTGTTGTAAAACTGTGACTAAATTTCTAAGTTTCAAAGATATTAGCAGAATAGAATTTTCAACGTGTCCTCAGACACAGTCAGAGCTTCACATGCGTAATAAAGTAGCATGAAAAATTCAGACATGTGCTTGTGACTCAGGATGACGCATGCCTGGAAAAACACAGCGTGATATCAGTTGTTACTTATTCAACAGCTGCCCAACCAACCTCTAATAACCTCTTTACCTTCAGTGTTGAAGCCAAGTCAAAAACAAAACAACACTTCTCATCAAACAGCAATATATCCTTTTTATTCATTTTTCACCCTCAAAAATGCAAAACTCTTTTAAAAAAAAACACACCTTTTTCATTGAGTGTGCAAATGCCAGTGCATGCGAACTTCGATGTACACTTTTATGTGTCATCTTTTTCCTTAAAAGAGGCAACGCTGGCACTTGAACGCAGCGTGTAGATAGTGACATGACAGAAATCATCATCATCATCATATATTTACATCTTACATGCTGCCATTATAAGACATCTATACAACATTGCTAGGAACAGTCAAAAAAAGAAAAAGCTAATGTCTGCATTAATGAGGCAGTTTGTTCTTAAAAAACAAAGAAGCCTATAATTCCGAATTAAGTATGCGACACAGCATCAAACTCATTCAGTGCAGTAAAACCAGCGAGGATCGTGACGCAGTACTGTTCACTGATAGAGACGTGCCACAGCACCTGAATGCAGCTTTACTGAGTGAAGCAGGTAGCATACAGTAGCACAAATAAATAATAATAACAATAAAATAACCCTTGACCATGTGAGTAAATACATGAATTCACCTTCAAACCACCAGCAAACACAAATTAATTCAGCAATAGACACTAAACTGGCAGAAGAAGAAGGATGTGAAGCCTTTTCATTCCCCCACAGCAAAGATCTTACAGCTTTGTTAAAATAAAAACAATAATTTAAATAAAAAAAGAGGCAAATTGAAATGATTGAAAACCTGTGGAACTAGTGACTCGGGTTTAAGTAAGTATTTTTATTAAGGCGGTTTTATTAAGGCGGTGGTGGAGATAATGTACTTTAATGGTAAATAATAA
The DNA here is from genome assembly GCF_019176455.1 of Solea senegalensis. Classification (NCBI taxonomy): domain Eukaryota; kingdom Metazoa; phylum Chordata; class Actinopteri; order Pleuronectiformes; family Soleidae; genus Solea; species Solea senegalensis. The sequence continues at coordinate 23,380,997 of NC_058027.1, read as the reverse complement.
TGTCAAATAGTGACCTGTATTTGCAGATGCACATTAGGAGAACATACGGAACATACTTGTTTTTACTCAGCTTATAAGGAAAGATACTTTCTATTGTTGGTTCGCTTGAGAGTTCAAATGTGAGATAAAGGATCAAGCTTAAGAAAGTCTTTTAACATCTGTCCTGAAGTTCGACTGTTCACACTTGGTATTAAAATGCTTCCTGTGTGCGTCTCATGTGACCACAAAAGGTCTGATTGCACGTCTAAGCCTGATATGCAAATACATATGTCATGTCTGTTTGTGAGATAATCATTTTAATTCTGAACCATAATCAGTCTGAACCGATGCGTCGACATCCATCACTGAGCTTACATGAAGTTAGCCTGACTAAACCTGGAATTCTAGAAGACATGTAAACGTATTGGAGTAAAAATATGCTAGATAGAATTTCTCAAAGTCGGACAAAACACATCCAGTTGATATGACCCGGCAATAATAAAATAACCCAGCACACAGAGCTTAGAAATACGTCGAACTGCACTCGTCCCACTACCAGCCGTCAGCTAAAGGGTGTTTTGGTCTGTGATGTATTTCGTCAACCATAAAATGTTTAATACTAAGAAGCTGGAAGGAAGAATACACTTTATTCAATAAATTGACTTCCTGCTGGGACATGAACATTAGACGATCTCATGAGGAGTGAAACAATTCGATTTTGATCATTAGAAAAGAAGAAACTCAGGTGGCGATCAGTGTTAAAATTGTCATAGATTAACGTATGACACAAATTAGTGATGTAATAATGTCAACTTACAGCGGGTCAGAGGGTTTTGGCTGTAGAGGGCGTCAGCAGTATATCCTGAATGTGGTCACATTCATCCCAAAGGAATCCCAAAGGAATCTGAAGGTGGATTATCTGTGTTCAGACCTGAACAGGGTCAAAGTGGGGTCACAGTTCTTGTGATGACCGCAACATGAAGGTTAAGCAAGCACTTGTGGTCATAGGTGAGTGTAAATAGCTTTATTTTTCAAAAATAATAACCTATAGCCTCAAAAGTTGGTTGTATGTTTCACTCTACTGTTCATGCAACTAAAGCATACAAGTCCACTTTTGAAACTTATTCTATCGTATCTGGCACTGCAGTGTCTTTGGCAACAATAGTATTTGTATGATGAGACCAGTGGTTACATCAAGTGGTAAACAACATGTTATGTCCCATAATAACCAAACTAAACAACTAATAACCTATGGGTTTGTGAACTGCCTTTGTGAAGCCGGGAGTTTAGTATATTAGTCAATGCTCGCTTATGGCACGTTTACATTATACAGTTCTAGCTCTACTGGACTCGGTTTGGTATCAGGCATGTGATTTTCCATTACTATCGTACCTCCTCAACGTGGCACGAAAGTGCCGTGACATTGTAAAGCAGTAGAATCAGTCAATTAAAAAGATTACTTCAGTCCTTCCTGCATGACCGGAGCGCAGACTCTGTCTGATACAGTCACTAAACTGAAATACAGCTGACTGCTGTGCTGTCTCTAAATACACCAGACTCCTCTGTTAAATATTGAGATTTTAGACATTTCCTTGCTAAATGTTGGAGATTAACACATGTTTTCAGGATTTTTAAGACTTTTTAACTGACCTACAGTTCGGCATTGTTCGGGATGATTCCTGTGTCGGACGTCAGAACCTCACCAGATCAGGTAAAATCACCAGGTACTATCACTAATGAAAAAGCAAGAAAAAGGACATGCAGACTTGAGCCGAGCCGAGCTGTGGCAGAACTGTATATGTACTAGACATTTTTCCAGAACAAGTCAGATTGAGCCCACATGAGAAGGCAGGAGCAGGAGAAGTGATGGATAATTGAGTGAGTGTCTTGCCCCCCAACCCCTCCCCCGCACGTGTGCTTGAAGCCTCACCTGCCTCAGGAGACCTTCAGTCACATCTGAAACGTGTGAACAGCTAACCTGACAAAATGTCTGGAGCCGATCCTCCAGACATTTTACAGCTAACACTAAACAAAATAAGAGTGATTGTTCTGTGTTCATCCCTGAGACTGTCTGAGGTAAAAGCACATTGAATCACAAGATGAGCTCCCGTATTCAACAATGAATGCATTAGTGCACTGTACTGTATGTTAAATCAATTATTAATGAATACATTCAGTATATTTACAATATTATGATAGGTTCTGAACAATTCCTTCTTCCCCAATAAAACAAAACAAAACAATTACTTCTCCATATTTTTTTTAAATGCCTGCAGTTCAACGGTAGAGTCCTGCACTAGCTGCAACACTATGTGGATCGACTGCAGTGGTTTAACCAACTGTGAACGCCGCCATGAATCCATTTTGCTGCTCTGATTTGATTTGTTTCCATCAGTCAATCTCCGGCATACACTTAAACCATTTGGCCACGCGGCCCTGACTCTTGAATCCTCTTTCCTCTGCGTTTGGGTCCAGCAGTCCGTCCATGTAGTGGCCGTACTCGTTGATGGCGTCTTCGACACGAGTGATGTACAGCCAACTGACTATCACGCCAAAGAACTAAACAGAGATAGAGAGAGACAAGGGTGGTTAAGTATGGGGATGGGAAGGTCACTGTGGTTCTTCTAATTTGTCTTAATGTCTTGTTTCTCATTCCCATGAGGGAAGCAAGGCAAAGATGGAAGGAAAAGATACAAGGAGGGAGGAAATATGATTTCAGAGAACGAGACGTCCTTTCCTGTAAACTGTCTTCTGGAATAATACATCAACAACTTAGACGATGCACGTACACCTCATGTGACGTGGAGTATCGATCGGTCACGCATTCATTCTTGTTATTTAGTGTTGTCTAACAAAAGTGAATAATCTGACCTGTATTTTTTATTTATATCGTTATTTCGTGTTGTAAAATGATTGCTGCGAACATTAGCAAGACTTCCATTCAAAATAATGAATTTTCAAAACATCGGTTAAAGAAAACGCACATTTATGAATGTCTATGAATTTATTGTTAATGCTTAGCTTTTGTTTACTAACCCGTCAATGAAATATCAGTTCAAATTTTAGAATCCTACTCGTCAGCGAGTGTTTGTGCCAGAAGCCTTGAAAATCTATTCAGTTGAATCCAAGAGAACATTTATACCAAAATTTGATGACATTGTTCCAGAGACATAGCATTCACAAGAGCATGTATTTGATGTGCTTTTATTTTTCTACTAAATTTGAAAAACATCCCTCAAGGTGTTTTGGAAAAATTAAGTTTGCTGGAATGAGACGGATGAAAACTGATGACATAGCAGATTTCAAATGCTCACAAACAACAGGCCCTTCCTACGACTCGCAGTATATTATTATTTCACCTTGTGCTTCCTTAATCAGTCAGAGCCCAAGCACACTGTAAAACCTGGTGAGTTTTTTTGTTTTTGCACTGCGGTGATGTAATATCAGATCAGTGTCAGTCTGGTGACAGAGGTGTCAAATGAATCCTCGCACCTCAGAAAGGGAGAGGAGACTTCCTCCACAAAACAGGTCAGATGAGAACGTTCACATGTACGGACTGGATGAGTAACTGCCAGCCTCTGCTCTGTGACGCCATCATGCAGATACGTTCTACATTCAACTGCATATTTTAACACGTGTGTTAAATAAAACGAGATAAAGACAGAAATGATGACGGTGACGAGCGCTCAGCTCTCATGTGTGTCACGCAGACTTCCTCTAATTGATGTCACTGAAAAGAAAACTGATATGAGGAGAAATGACGGAAACCTTCATGGATGAATCAAACATGATTTTAGGGCTGAATAATTTTGAATAACTATCTAATTATTTTTGACTGACATTACGATTTGATCATATTTGATGATTTTCATTTACACGATGTGATTTTTTCATTTTTTTTTTCATAACACATTTTACATGACTACTATGTGATATTTGTGCAGATCTGTGAGAAACAAAGATGTTTCCTTCAGCCTGTTGAATATGGTGTGTATAGGCCAGGACAATATTTAATCTAAAATGGTCATTTTTCGCACATTTTGGCTTTTTGATTTATTACGCCTCCTGCCATTGAAAATTGCAGCAGTATGGTGATTTTGATACATGTTTGATTAATTGTTCAGTTCTACATGATTTATTGTCTATTTTAGTCCAAATGGGACCATATTTCACAAAATGGATATCATGCTGTACCTGGAATTGGCGAGTGAGACCATAAACTGCTCAGAAAATGTTTACTGATGTATTTCTACTCTGGACATGGTGCAAATGTAATTTCCTGGAGTTTCTGCTCAGTGAGGCCATTATGCAGATGCATTATGTAAAAGAGTAAAGAGGTGTTGCAGATACAAATGACACATTACTGAAGCACGGCTTTCATATCTTGTCACTTCCTCATCCTCCAATGGACGTCTTCAAAAGAAAAGCGATATTAGGTAAAAATGTCAAATGCTTCCATCAGACCGTGTTTACTTCCGGTCAATAGAGCTGTCGCTCCAAAACTCAGTAGCCAATCAGCAGGTGGCTTCCTTCCTTAGCCCCGCCCACAGTCAGAATTACAAACAAATAGCCAGAGAACGCAAAGAAGAGTCAGAGCAAGTGAAATTAATTTGAAAATCATTTTGAATGATTAAATTAATATTTTATTTTTATTTGCATTTTTATTTTGTGTGTTTGATGATATTGAACGACACAAATCTAATTCCGTGCTTCCATAAGCACAAGTCAAGATTGGAATAATCACCTACTACCCTATGTGGCTGAATACTCAATTCTGATTGATCAATCATGGCATTCGATGGTCTATAATGACTTGTGTACAGCAGATCATTGCTAAATATAAGAGTTTGTTGCTAGGGACATGGTTCTGATAGAACGGTGACCACATATCACTGTGTACGAAGTCTGGTGATACCACCAGGAACAGTAATAAAAAAAATATCGTTTTAGAAGGAACAACATTTCAAAACTTGATTTTTGGAAAAGGTTACAGCTCTCGTGACAATGTACAGTATAAATAGCTTGCATATAACCTGACCTTAAAACTCCCATACTATCCTTTCTTTAATGGCTGACATTCTCCATATAAATATATACATAGACAAAGCAGAAGAGGAGTCAAGGGCAGGGGACTGGGTTGCTATGGATACAGTTCCAATGTCCAAATCGTTAAAACCATTTTACAATTACTAGTTGTTAAAAATACCAGACAATATTCACATTTAATTCAGAAAAACATTCAAATTGATTAATCTATTATCAAAATAAATGAATTTAGTAATTTATTAATGATTGATTAATTGAATAATCGTTGCAGCTCTATTAAGGACATTTTCGCTGGTCCATACAATTTTAACGGGCCTGGTTTTAGGTTTAGGTTAAGGTTAGGCATTTAGTTGTGATGGTTAATGTTAGGGTAAGGGGCTATGGCATGCATTATATCTATGAGTGTCCTCACAAAGAAAGCAAAACCAGCTTACCTGAGGCAGAAGAATACCTAACAGCAGTCCAGCCATTATCTTATAGTTGTCCATGAGCCAGATGAAGAAAGCATCAGTGCAGCCTCTGATGTGAATGGTATCCATCAGGTTTAAACGCTGTGAAAAAGAAAACATTTGAGTCACTTTTCTATTCTAATCAGGAGGAACTTTGGGTTCAGTTTCATGTCCAAGGACACTTCAGTATGTGGACTGGAGAGCCAGGGATTGAACCATCAACCTCCTGGTTAGTGGTCCTAGACTTTTAAACGCCCTCTCAGTCAGTGCATGCCAATTCATCTCACAAACTGCTTTTAAATCACAACTAAAAGCACACATTTTCAAAATAGCCTGTCTTGATACACCATAATATTCAACCCAATGATGTTATCGTTTCACCTGTTGTATTTGTTGTACTTTTTATTCATTATTTGATCTTTTATGTATACCTGTTTATACTGTTTTAAATGCTCATTCAGTAAAGTGTCATTGTAAGACTTGAAAGGGGATTCAAATAAAAACGATTATTCAACTCATCGTATTATTAATTGATTACTATTAACTGACCGTTCTCTGAATTTTCAGTTTTTTTAAATGTGAATATTTTCTGTTTTCTTTGTGTCATATAACTGAATAAAATGTCAACATTTTCTGACATTTTAAAGACTGAAAAAGTAAATATAATAACGTAAATAATCAACAAATAAATCGATTATGACGATAATCGTTAGTTGCAGCCCTAATGTATAGTAATTATAATAATAAAAATTGTTATCATACTACACTTCTCACCTGGCGCTTCAGTACATCACAGCCACACATGGTGTTGGCCACTTCATTAGGCTGAAAGCAGAGAGAGAATAAAAAGTGGTTAGATTGTTACAATTTAGACACACAGCTGAGTGACACTGTAAAACTGTAAGTCCAAGGTTTTTTTCTGTTGAAATGTATTAATATTCAAACAAGACGAGATGAACCGTCCATCACTCACGGCTGTCTGGAACAGGAAGAACGGAGGAGGAAGAGGAGGAAAGGAGTGATCATTCATCCATCCATCAATCAATTCAAGACATTACACAAGATTCAGTGACATTAGCTCTTTAACACATTATTATGTGATGACATGATTAGCAGCAAGAAGTGCTCAGAATAGCAGTAACTGAAGCTAATGGAATGTTATATAACCACCAGTATCCCTCTATTAAAACAAAACAAAAAACAGTTTCTTCCATCTCTGTAATATTTCTAAATCAAAACCCCTCTTGTGTCTAAGGTAGATTTGGAGATGATTATTCACTCTTCACAAATTTCATTACTGTAAGTTTATATACTTGTACCAATGGCCAATGATACACTCCAGCAGTTCTATTTTGTTAATTTGTTGCCTACATATTTTATTTTGTTATTTTACCCTGATACATCAAAAGCGTCAACCAGGTGCAACAAGACTCTGTTGCCTCCCTTGCATCAAATCTTCACAGGAGTGTTTTTCTAACCAGTTGCTTCTCCTTCCACCTCCATGATGTCAAAACTTTTCTGTCCATAACCAAGTGTGTCTCATTTGTCTTTATCTTTTTGTTAAACTTGCGCCATATAACAAAGAAATCACTAAAACTTAATTTTCAACATTTTCTGACATTTTAGAGACCGAACAAGTAAATATAATAACGTAAATAATCAACAGATGAATCGATTATGACGATAATCGTTAGTTGCAGCCCTAATGCACAGTAATTATAATAACAATTGTTATCATACTACACTTGCATATACATTACAACTTGTAAAATTCTAAAACTTTTTAATAGCACTGGCAAGGATTTTTTTGAAGTGACTGCGGTGAATAACAAGAAACCACACCAAGCCTTAATTATTGCTTCGTCACTATCCAGTATCTCGACACTGTGATAACAGCAGGTTTGATTACAATATTCAATTGGAAGATATTACGCTGAATAACCATGTTTCCTCTACATGAAGAAAACAGGAAACTAAAACTATGTTGGTTGACAGGAAATGAAATACTTGACATGTGTGTCACAGTGATACAAAATACAAGTCAGTTGATGGAAAATAAATTCAAAAAAAAAACAAACAAAGTGTTGATTTCTTTTAATAAACTGTGCAAGCGTGTAGGTGCATTAATTAAAGGGAATACACTTGTGTGGGAGAAATTGCCTTGTTTGGTATGGCACAGATTTAATTACCACTATTATAATCAGTCTCTGTGGACTCACACAGTACTGGAACAGCCCTGGTTAAAATCACCAATGCCTTGTTGACAGCAGCTTATTCATTTCTATTCTCTTTCTCATATATAAGCTTGTCTAGGATTCACTGACACCACACTCAGCTGGTTTAAAAATTCAGGAACTTTAGTTCTCATCACGCTTTACTTACATCCATTGAAACCCCAAGGCTCTGTCCTGGGTCCTATACTCTTTACCATCTACCTATCTCCTACCACTTGGCAACGTTTTAAGAAAGTGTGGGATCCATTTTCCACTTCTACTCTGATGACACCCAGCTCTATCTCTCCACTAATGCCGACTCAGCCCTCCCACCATTCTCAATTGGCTCTAAATTCACCCCAGTTAAATCTGATCTGATCTGTCTCCGCCAAGTTAAGAGTCTGTGTGTCTTCCTTGACAGTTCATTTTCATTCCAAGCACACATCAATATAACATTACTTGTTCAGCATAGTTACACTTACTAATGCCCACGTCACCTCCTGTATCGACTACTGCAACTCACAGTATTATAGTGTTGGAGCAAGGACATTTCTAAAACATGCAGGGCAGTGGGTCCCCAGGACCGGATTGAGAAACCCTACAGTAAAATATGTAACCATAAACTGGCATTATGTGGATATACTGACAGATATACTGAGCAGGGATTAAAATAATTCATTCAGTTATTCTGAACAATCCAAACAGAAGGAAAGACTCTAATACTGAATGAAATACAAAGCCGCTTGAAATAATGTTACATTTACAATGTTAACATTTGAACAAATAGTGCTGTGATGACCACAGTACTTAAAACAGTAAAGAAATTGTGATACTGACCTTGGTAGTGACACAGCAGGTATATGGGACACCGCAGGCCATTGGACCAGGTGAAGAACAGTTGTGGTACATATTGAACTCCCAGTCGCTGTACTCGAGAGCTCCACAACACTTAAACTGCCATTGATGAGAAAAATAGAGGAAGAAAGAAAAATATATGAGATATATTAAAGATAAAAAAGGAAAGCAACAAAATGTGTTGTCAACATTTGTTAAACAACATTATTTAAACAGGAATTCCCTTTTACGAGGGAGACCTGGCCAGGACAGCTCGCCAGTTACAGTTCAGTTAAATAATACATATATGATACAGAATATAAGAGAATTGAGAATTGAGAATTGAATGTTATTAATCCCCTTAGGGAAAGTATTTCTCTGCATTTGACCCATCCTAGAATTAGGACAACAGTCAAACATACATTCAATGATGGGAGAGAAATCATTCTAATAAAAGAGCTGCAAACTTTCTATCACAAAACTGTGTATCTGTGTCCATGGGGATTAGCAAGCTTTAATTGTTTCTGCTGTGACAGCAACATAATTAATGATCATTTGCATGTAATTTTGACTGTAATTTGAGTTTGTTTGTCTCTCCCTACCAAAATGTGTGTGTGGGGGGGGGTGATTCAGCTGAGTATCATGGTTGAAAACATTACTATTATTAGTATCATTATTAGAAATTATAGGATAAAATACAGCATGATATTACAACACACAACATAAGTCATTTCTAATTTTCTATCTCAACTAATCAATGGTAATATCTAGTTTTACAACATTGCTGAAACAGACCAACTGAACAATCAAAATATAACATGAAAATATTATGAAGTGCTCTCCAATGCATTTAAATAGGAAAATAATATGTTAAGGGCATATTGTCTATGTAAGACAAAGTCTCTGCAAACAATCAATCGTCAATGACAACAAATAATCAGAATAAGGTTTGAGCAAAGTTTTCTAATGTGTTTTGTTCAACGGCTGCTGGAACAAATCTATTTTATTTCGCTTTGTTCAACATTCAGGGACCGTAAAAAATTCCATCCATGTGAGCACTGTGTTGGTGCACCAAATAGGTTTTTAAATTATGACACAAGACAAAAAGACGTTATAGACTCAGTAAAAGCACAATGAAACAAGTTCATTGTGATTTTGTCAATGCGTCATCTGTCCAACATGAAAGAGCAGTAAGAGTCAACATCTGAAAGCAGCAGCCTCACAGACTAAAATGTTTCTCCTACAATCAATTACACTTGAGGTCACCATTGATACCTGCCAACCTGTTGATGAAGATTTACCGGCACAAATCATGTAAAACCAAGCCTCTACCTGACCTTCAGGAAAACAAAGTATGAATACTTCATTGGGACAATCAATAAGGGTGATAAGCTGTTTTGAAAGATAATGAATATTGCTTTTGGCTGTTAAAAGGTTTAAAAGTTAATTAAAGGTTTTAAAGTGTCAAATCGTTTGTAGGTTTTTCCAGATAGCCTCTTTGCCAAGCAACCATGATAACATCAATTTTTGTTATGGACCCCGTTTTGGCTTAACATTTTAATTATGATGTTGAAATTGATTGCCCGGGGTAATGATCAATGAGAACACAAAAACAACACCTTCTGCATTCATATTTGTTTCCCGTCAGCCTTGCTTACACGTTGTAACCATCATTGCTATCAGGATGTGGTTTTTGTGGAAAAATGACACTGACAAATGACTCTATATACAATAGGGTTGGGAATCCCAGGGTACCTCACAATTACAATACCATGATACAACGATTCTTTGATAATCAATATATTGCAAGACAATCATAAAGCAATACATCAGGGTATCTGTCTAACTGAAGAAAACAAAACATCCGCGAAAAGTTAAAAGTGCAGGATTTCTCCACTTATTCACAACATAAAGAACAAAGTACATTCTAGTCTAGTCTATTTAAAGAACGTGGATGGGACATTATCGTAGCTCTCTCCACCATTATACCACTGTAAACTCCCTCTTCTTCAGCCAGGTAACTTCCACCCAAATTTCCGCCCAAATTATGACCCACCCCAAATGTACCAAAGAATGAATAGCAAAATGAATGGATGCATCCATGTCCGCTTTATCCTCCACATGAGGGTATCGGGTCACTGGAGTCAATCCCAGCTGACACAGGGCAAATGTTGGGGTATACTCCTGGACACACAGAGACAGCCCTTTTTCTGACTGGGTCGTGAACCCGGTTCTTTTTGCTCCAAGGCAACAGCACTAACCACTATTCTGCCGTGTGACCTGCCAATGTGGATATAATGATGAAATATAATTTTTTGCCACCAAATAATCTGTAATCTGGATTGGATCCAGGTTAAAGTGATGCTCGAGTGTCTGATCCTGCATAGATTTACCAAATTCCATTAAATTAAGATGGGTTGGGGGACTTCTTGAAAATTTCATTAAACAGTGTCAGCCTCAAAACACAACACAGACACTCGCACACGTGTTAAGCCCTGCCTTGCACGCTGCATGTTTTTTGGCTCACTGATACTGATGAGATTCACTCTTCTGGTTTTAGGTGACACAAAGGAAGTTTGATTACTACTACAAAACTACAAAATTTACAACAAACATCATGAGGCACCGAAAGAGCTATGTGGAAATGAGGCATGATTTAACAACTGTAGCATTTTCCCAAACAACTTTTCATGCTGGATGGTTGACACAAAAAAAACATGCACTGCACTAAAATGACTGCACTCAAGTCAAATTATACCAATATTGCCAAAATCAGTAATTTCTATTTGATATGTACTTTCACTGGATAGAGTGCAGTTGCTGAGCTACCACAAAATAAACACTTCATAAAAAGCCCAAGAGCAAAACTATGGACTGAGAACTGTGCTTTGCCATCATTTACGTCATAAGGAGAAAGACATTTAAGTTAGGACAGCAAATAGAAAGAACAGGAGGACAAATGGGAAGCGGGGTCACACTGAATAGGCACAGTAAGAGAGGACAAGAGATAAAGAGAGAACATGAATAAATGAATATTAATTAGGCTGCTCTTTGGCACAACACCAGAAGGAAGTCTCTCTTCCTGATGGCATGACACCAGGTAAAGTGTTTATGAGGTGATTAATGTCTGCAGTTGTTTGTTGTAAATCTGCAAACAGTACAGCTCCAGAGTGAGTCGGGGGTGCAGCTTTACACTATTGTACCATCCATCACTCTTGCAGTAAATCCTTTACTTTGAGAAGATTCATGTCAAGTGCAGTTTAGGTTTTTTTTTGTTTGTTTTTTAAATCATCACAAGAGAACCCTAAAGCTATCATTTCTCAAAAGACCTGTCAACAGCAATGACAGTGTAGAATATGATTGAAGGACCTCCGTCTTCTCAAAAAAAAAATATCTGAGCCATTCTACAATTTGCTGTAAAACACACTGGGAGAAGGGCAATGCCACCTGCACCCTGTCTCAATTTAATTCCATTTCTGTTTGATCCCGGAACAAAGCCTGATTAATGCCTTGGTTCACAGCCTGCAAAGTCCAGCAAAATTACCGCAGAGTGACAGCTTAATCTAAAGTATGAGAACAGTATTGACACACTGTGGATCAAGACGTGAGGTTATGGGATAAGAGTTTGAGATCTTACTGTAGATAACCATTAACCTATGCTATTATTAGAAGAGGAAAAGATTATGTCTTTTGTGTAACTGACGACCAGTTGCCCTGGCAGACTGGGTGGTGCTGCGTTCTGTTTACATCAGTCAAAAGCTGTAAATGGCAGTGAAGTCACCGCTGAGTCGAGTCATATTCTGTAGAATAACATTTCTGTAATTGTCAAGTAATACTATGTTAATTCTATGTTTTTCACTATGCAATAACTTGAAAATAACAAAGGAAAATGTGTGCTTGACAAAAAGGGGACTTATTTAAACAGTTTAATGGCAATTAGCAATTTTGGTTCACAAAAAAATGTCATGTGAAGGTATTAAATTGATGGTAGCCTAGAGTAATTCCCATGACCAAAGTATTACCTGGATATTAGTTTGTTAATAACATCGTATTACTGTAAGACTACAACAATTACTTGATTAATTGATTAATAATTGATTAATCGGTTTGAGTGTTTTTTTTAATGAATTAAAACAAGTTACACAGAATATTTCCTGGGATCTGTCTGTCGGGATCTTAAAATGATTAGAGATATTTATTCTCTAATAAATACTTTATAACTTTATAACTTTACAAACCTGTAAATCCTCAGGTTTGAGTGGCAGTGTTAATAAGGCACTTAACAATGGTATCGAAGGTAGATCGCACGACAGATGTAAAGAACCAGTGTGCACTAGAGGAGGAACTATTATCTCACTGTGACATTCTCCTTTGCAGCAGCTGTGCATCTACAGTGACACAACCAGCGCCAACAATCTATCATTCCATAGGGATTTAGACTATTCCTATCAATGTTACATCAGCCTGCTATCTTAATGGATGGGCCAGGTGTGTGCGCCAATCAATCAGGATTTCTCCAGGTCAAATAGAGATGAAGCCAAGTGTCAATAAAAGAGAAGTGAAGGTGCAGACTGGTTTCCCCCCCGACTTCTGATATCATTGATTTTGTTTATTGTTGATTTGTCTGCGTGATTTCTCTATGTAACCACTGAAAAAAACCATTGACATTACTCAAATTAGAGCTCATGTTCATATACATTATCGTGTTTTTCTTTCATACCATGATTACATGAAAGGTGTTCTTTCTCACCATATGTAGGTGTTGAGAAAGATATGAAAGGTATGAAAAAAAAAAATTGTGTGGTGGCAGAAGCTTTATCAACACATGTCTGACATGGCGCCCTTGATTTATTTTAAGATGATGGCTACCCCTACCCCATTCACTCGAACAAGATCTGTTGGAACAGGTTACCATCAGGCAGGCCAGAAACATTCGGTTCAACAGATCACGTGTTGTTTCCAGAATATGTTTTACTGAACTTAGGGAGGAGGTACAGAGTTCCTCTTGTATGCAAGCATAATTGCCTCAAATATTATATAACTCTATATAAATAGAGTTATAATCAAACTCATACAGTAAACGAGCAATTCGGGGGGCAAAGGAAGGTAAACAAAGGTGACGGTACTGTATGTATGCGTAAATGGATGTAGGTATGAATGGGGGTGTGAATGTACACGGGTATCTGAATCTACACACACAGAAACTGGGCTACAAATATCAAGATGCCAGGACTTTTTGTGTCTTTAAATGCAAATCGGTAACAAAGCCAAAATGAAGTTAGAAATATGAATGATTGCTTTTGTGTCAATCTGTCACACGGCAGTGGGGAAGAAAGTGTAACAAAAATGGTACAGCAGCTGTGAGAAAACAGTGTATATGTGAGACCTTGTGTAAATTTTAATTGAAAAGGGTGTGAAATATTTCAGCAGTGTGACCTGGTGTGGTGTCATGTCTGTAATTGCAGTCATGCAATATTTGCAACAAATCAATTACAGACATGAGCAGGCACAAAAACGTACAGGCCACTTTATGCTCTTCACAACAATGTTCATATGTTTAACACGTGCATTTATTAAAGTGCAGCATAGAAAACAAAGTAAGAATATTTCACCATTTGTGAGGACTAGGTGTCTGAATTTACCAAGCACATTGTCGATGAGGGAAAATTAAATGAATGCAGGTCAGCAGTCTATTATCATTATGTGTTATGAATGTTTTGAAATGGGATTGTGTAATTCTTGGTGGAATAAATATCACATTTCCATTAGAATACCACTGCACAGTAGACAGAAAGGTCATCTTGAAATTAATTAATATGGGATAACATATGACCTGCCAATAATCCACAGATTTCCGTTGCCAAACCGGGATAGGATTTTACAACCATTTCCAGTGTTTCCGGGCATATTACACATACTTTACAGCCATAACAAACACTGTAAAGATGGATTATTATTGCACGGACAGGTTTTTTTTCCTAAATGTACTTGTTTTAAATTACATTTTAGTTTGTCTATTAATTTAGTTTTGGGTCCAGGGTTCCCACAACTTGACATCAAATTCAAGGATTTTTTCCGAGGACTATCCAGGACCAATTTCCTCATATTTAAGGACTCGAATGTGCTAACAGTTTAAGATGGCAGGTCAACTTGTAAGAGCCGCTTCTCCCCCATGGCGTCCACTTTTATTGATTTGCAGCACACTCTGCATCTGGACCAGTGATTGTCCTTGGGATCTTGGACAAGTCAGTCTTTGTCATTTTTTTTGGAGAGCAATTTCCAGCCATGATGTAATATGCTCTCTCTTGCTTAACCTTAGTCGCTCATTGTTCTGTATGGAATCTCAGGTCAACATAAGCCTGTGCAATAATGCAATAGTGATATAATACCGCAATACAAGTTTTCCTCAAACAATTTCCTTGACAATGAGAGACACATTGAACCAATCATGTGGCTGGGATAGCTTCAGCCAGGTCATGTGAAGTTGATGCACGCAGTGTAAGAAAAAAACATTCACAGTAATTAGACAATATGTGTTGAGCTTGAACATTGTATAAACATATTCTGTATATATCTAACTTTTGCTGTATTGATATTTAATAAAAGTAAATTGAGATAACTGTTTTATTGCCTAAATTTCACCCAAAGTCATCACAAACACATGGGTACAGCCTCAATCTGGTTTAATTTTCTCTCTCCTTTGGCAGCCAACAATCAGCTTCACGCCATGAAAGGAAAAATATAGAAGAATCACCAGATAAACATAAAATTTGCTGCCAAAGCAAACAGTCTATGTTATTTGGTTTGGAGTAACGATGTGGCCCCTGCCTTTGAAATTAATAAACACATGCAGGTAATAACCACAATTGTGCCAAAGCAAGAATGGCAACATGATATTTGGACCTGATCTGCACCAGCATCATTGTCTGTCTCTCTTCCTGGCAAATTGTACTGACGGAACTTCATTATTGTACTGGCCCCTCATGAGTCATGGAAACAAACTCATAAACAAACAAAAAAATCACTCACAATGTATGTGTCTGCAAAAAGCTGCCAATTCAACATTATCATCATTTTGTCATAACTGGTAGCCTGAGAAGTCCAATTTTCACTCTCTTTTACCTCTATTTTATAGTCTTCACCAAATCCCAAAGGAAATATCTGACTTTCACTTTCTCTGCCAAATGCGGAGTCATTTACTCTGTGTGTGTGTGTGTGTGTCTGTGTGTTTGGAGTCCTCAAGGAGACAAAAACCTTATCCTAAGGAGGCAGAATCTAATTTCTGAGGAACTGGCTAAGTGGTTAGGTTAAGGTTCCAGTTAGGCATTGAGTGTGTGTGTGTGTGTGTGTGTGTGTGTGTGTGTGTGTGTGTGTGTGTGTGTTAAAAAAGAGCTGCTGCTGTTGTCAAGAACAGCACTGTAAGAGCAAGACACGTCTCATATTGTCATATTGTTTTCATTCTGTTATTGAATACATTACTATTGTACAAAAAGGTACTATAGCCACTGTCGAGTTTAAAGCTGCTGTTGCTGCTCATTACTCTGCTTCTGTTTGGTCTTCACAACAGAAACTATGCAACTTTATTTGTATGCTGTGAAGCAATACTATCAGACCGGACTGACGGAGCGTTTGTGTGTATGCACCCGCACACCAAGGATGAGTGGGGCAGTGGTGGTCTTTGAAACAGGGGAAGCTCATTTCAGGCCCCTTTATTTATACATAAATTCTGCAAACGAACAACTAGAACAAAAAAGCGCGATAATTATGTAAAATTGACACATTAACACATTTCTCATATATAAACAGCTCATTCTGAATGGACTACTGACAAGTTCTAATCTCGCTCCAGAACACGTTTAGTATTGAACTGTAAATACAACACATTTTAGTTGTTAAACTGCTAAACTACTGTGTTGTTTGTGCAGCAGAATTGAGTTCTGAATCTATACGTGGGTGCTTCTTTGTTCTCTTTTCAGTTATACTACAACCTGTTTGCAGCTTTACTAGCTTAATGTTGTGGGGGGGGGTAGTATTTTCATATAATGAGTTTAGTTTAGAATGAATGACAATCTTAGCACAGGGGACATCAACACAACTGGCATCTGCCAGATGACTAGAGGGATTTAAACTGAGGCAGCTGTTTCATTTTCCATTTATGAAATCACACAACCAGCCGAGTAACTACGTTTGGGCTTTCAATCCTCAAAAATAACATCTGATTAAAGCTACAATCCAGCTCTACTTATACAGGTGCTGGTCTCCGTGCACATTCCCTGGCAGCACAAAGCACTATTCTCACAGACCGACAGAAAATTTGGTTTACGTTGTTGTAGGCTGCTTCTTAATTCCACTGTGTGATGAGTCTGCTGTTCCCTCATACAACATTCATAATGCTTAAGAGATCTCAATGAGATCTTCAGCTTCAGGCTGTGTGCATGTGCATGTGCGTGTGTGTGTGGCAGCAGCAGACTCGACTCATCAATTACACCCTTGTGATGCTAACTGCAGCTGCATTCATGTAACACATTTGATATGCCACATTTAAATTATGCTTCTTATCAAGTGACAGACGTAACATAATCTTACCTTCTTCTGAACAAAGTCCATGATATTTTTGAAGTCCAGGTCGTCGTAGTAGTTCACTATGCCCTTTCTGATGTTCTTGTTCAGTAACTCCACAGTCTATAAAAGAATGAATCAAGCAAAAATGTTCATAATTACACAACAAAATAAAAGGTGAACTGTCTCACTCACAGGAACAATGGCAGAGGCAGAATTCCACTGCTTGTGGTACTTTGCAGTTGTAGTTGACGGGGCTTTCCTTGGAGTAATAAATGAATCATTTGACAGCCATTTAATTTATTAACCTGTTTAGCTATCAGTTGAGGAAAATACACATCGTTTGTAATGGTAGAGGACAGGAATAAAAACAGTTTGGGAGTGTTGATGGGATGATTAGCTACCATGTTGGGTTTTTTTTTCCAAAGACAGTTGATGATCTACCATCAGTGTGTCAGAGAAGCAGATCCGGTGAGGAAATGCAGTGATTAGTCAAGGTGACTGATTCTCTCAACTGGAATACTGATACATGACAGTCTGACAGCTCACATCTGTTCATCACAATCTGGTGCTTTGAGTTAGGTCAAAGTATCAACCTATCCAGAGAGAGACTGAAGGTTAATATTTAAAATGCCATTTAATATACTCACAGTTTCCTTTAGACAGCTGTTCATTTTTGGTAAATCTACTGCTTTGCCTATTCAGACTGGTCACTGCTACACTTTAATACCTCCTCTAACCACTGATTATGAGTGAATAAGTTAACTTTAAGGAACTAGTAAAACAAAACGTATACCATTCCCTTGCATTTCTTATCCAAATGGCACACAACGACTCAAAGTCAACACTGCACACACTGGTGCCATTAGTAAGTCACCTGCCAAGTATAAAGCCTGTCAAACTAAACTGTTGGACAGCCACATGATTCACAGACAGACAGATATTCTTTGAATTAATTGAGAGAGGAATTATGTAGCAATAATGTAGCAGTCGTATAAAGAGGAATAGAAAATACATATTTTGCCTTGTTTTTTGTTTTGAATATACACTATACTGTCCCTACATGCTTGTACATATGCATTAGCTTGGATAAGTAGTGTATTTAATGATCAAAGCTCATAATGATTGCAATTATATGCACTTGTATGCGACGAGAATCAGTTTCTTCTAATACAATCTATGAAGGATTAGATTTCGATACATGAAACCCTAAAGAAGACCAGTGTACACTAGGCATTGTTGGTATGCTTCCCCTTAGCTAAAATACTATTTTAACGTCATTAGTGAGAGTTGTTCTGCTTACAATCTTTTTTTTAAAGAGTTAAGATTGCATTTGTTTTGAATTAATTAATTGAATTAATTTTTATTAAAAACACATCCATTATGTGCTTATTTCTTCTGTGGTTGGTTGAGATTCCTGAGTGGATCATACCATTAATTCTCATGACGTTTGCCCGAGCCTTTGTTGAGGACATAGTGGGTTTCCAACTATTTCAGCAAAGTCAGAGGTGTTGTTGACATTGGGGATCTGTTAGAGCTCCACCTACACTGAAACAAGTTCTTGCCTCTTACAGCTCCTCATCCTACCAGGCTATTTTTAACCATCCACACCATTAATCTAACAATCAAACCTTCCATGAAGATCCATTCAAGTTTTAATCTTTTTCATACATAAATAAATAAATAAATAGAGCGCATAAACGTTGGGGGAGCCATGAGAGGCTAATGATCTGAACCAATAGCGAGAATCATTTCATTAACATTAATATTGGCTTTCGCAAAGAGCAATAATACAGCAAATGAAAATGTTCATGCCATGCAGTGTGATTGGGTTTCACAGGCGGGTGGTCCAGACTCCAGGGCTGCTTGGTATGATAGTGAAAACACCGCCTTTTTACATATACCACCTGCAGTGCCTCACTGAAGAACATGGATTCTACATACAGAGTGGTAATTACTGATAGTAAGAACTATGCCTTCAGTAGAAAAAAAAAAGCCTTTAAATGTCAAATGAGTCTTCTTAGTATTTTTCATGATCACGACGTAGACTGTGGATGTTATTAGATTATTTTGTATGAAGGGGAAATGTGATTAAAACTGAGGACAGAGGTAGAATTCAACAAGGAAAGAATACAAAAGAAAGATTAGGAGTGAAACATTAAAAGCAAGAAAGACAGAAGATTAATACAGATTCACAAAGGCAGATCAGGACAGCAGTGCGGGCCGACCGCATACTATTATCACACAACAACAATCCTATTTCCTCTTCAGATCAGATTACGTGTGATTATGCTGGCCCTGTACATTTCCTCACCCGGAACATTAGCAAATACATTTTCAGTATGATGTCAGTGAAATTCCTATTGAATAAAATATACCACTTGAATATTCTACATAATTCTTCACAAAAATAATGATATTAAGATTTTTCCAATTTATTCTATGCCACTAAATCCTGTTTTTTTAAATGTAATGTAATACAGTGTTTCATGGTTAATTCATTTATATTATCCCATGAGTATTGTATGCAAGAGTGAAATGACTTTACAGTCTGAGAAATCCACTCTTCCAGGAGAAGCCAATATGTAGCTCGGGTCTAAATTTGCTCGATGTGGATTAATCGTCTACTTTTGATATTACCACCATGACACTTAATATTGTAATCTTAATTTACTTTTCATTAATGATTCTGACAGATTGTGGATCAGCACCTTAGAAAGCTCACCTGGTTGCGGAATACCAGCGCCAAGATTCCTCCCAGCAGCTCCAGGATCAGACAAATGGCCAGCGTGTACATGAACTGTGAGCAAACAGACAACAGAGAGATAAAATCCTCAGTATATTGGTACCTTAGCGATCATATATTAAGCTTTTGGTTAATAACTCAAAGCTCATTTGTGCTGATACTTTTCAAAAGACATATTTCTCCAACTGTACAACAAATACATAAACTGTACAACAAACACATTTTTACAGTCTGTGCATTGAGAAGGGGGTGGAGTGGCTCAGTGGTTAAGACCGGTACCCTCTGTGCGAAAAACATCATGGTCGCAATGGTCGCAAGTTCGATTCCACCCCTCGCTGATTGTATTCAATTCCATTGTAAGTCGCTTTGGATAAAAGCGTCTGCTAAATGACATGTAATGTAATGAAGCAAAGGATATATATACCATTGTATTAGATTTGACATTTTATCTTTCTGATACCTGATGCAGTGATTATGATCAGAGTATCAGAGCCAGGTGTTCTTTAGCAGCAGATTTCACTTCTGAAACTTTCGGTCAGAGACTCCAACTCTGTGTGCAGCGACACAAGAACAAAATACTGCCATACTGAGGAAAAACAGAGAGCTGTGTGGAGCTGATGCTCAATCCGCATTGTAATTTATGATTAGGGCCATAATTTTGTTTTTTTAGTTTAGATTTAGTGGTTAGCACTCTTGCCTTTGGAGCAAGAAGACCGGGATTCACGACCTTGTCGGAACAAGGATTTGGAATGTTCTCCCTGTGTGTGCGTGGGTTTTCTCTGGGTTCTCCAGTTTCCTCCCACAGTCCAACAACATGCAGGTTTGGGGATTAGACACATTGGACACTCTGAATTGACCATAAGAGTGGATGGTTGTTTGTCTCTGTGTGGCCCTGAGATGGACTGGCGATCTGTCCAGGATGTTCCCCGCCTTTCACCCTATGTAAACTGGGATTGGCACCAGTGACCCTCATGTGAATGATAAAGTGGTGGGTGATGGATGATGGATGGAATTTATGATTAAAAGTTGTGGACAACAGCTGTTTGGATAACAAACAAATGTGTGTTAAGTTCAATTCACAGGTAGAGGCTGCTCTAATCTTCGTTGTCCACTAAGGCTCCTGCAGATGGCAGTTTCTCCTTCCATCCATTCTGAGTATTACTACTGAGTATCCTCTTATAGCTACAATGTCCATGAATCCATCCATCCACCCATCTGTCATCTACACCACTTACCCTCTGGGGGTCAAAGGTGGAAGCTGGAGACAATCCCAGCTGACATTGAGTGAGAGCCAGTGAAAACTCTGGACAGGTCACCAGCCTATCACAGAGACCAACAACCATTCTCTCACACATTCATACCTTAACTCAAAAATTGAGTTATTTAGTTTGGCTACAGTGCATCATCTTCAAATGGCTACTTGAAAGTGGTTACATGACCATGACTCTGAGGTAAATGCACTTCTGTGACCTTCTCTGTCACACATCTCGATCCAATATAACAACTTTAGGATGTGGTAGACCCAGAGATGCTGATAAAACTGCAGCAAATGACTGATGCCTTTACTTCAACATGGACCGAAGACATCTGACCAACATCTTAAGGAACCCAAGCTACAAAGAGTTTAAAGAACAGACATACTGAAAGCAAATGAAAGGTCATATTATCATTTCATAATATCATATCATATTATGGTATCATATTACCACACAGCACTTTCATACACATAACTGCAAAGGGAGGGCATGGATTCAGGCCAAGCTGCTGGACGACTTGGTTATTACTTCACACAGTCTGCAGCACTTGTAGGCTGAATATTTTGAACTCAAACATGTTTGTGAGGTTTGAGTTTGAACTTTCCCACCCAAGTTCAAACAGATATCCAAATTTTTAGATTTAAAAGTGACAGTTCTACCAAAAAGCAAAGTCCTTGGATAAAGTACATTATAAAAAGCCATTTTAACATTTAGCCGCCGAGTTTGATTATCTGGAATTACCATTAAAGAAATCTGTCAAAAATACAGTTTCAGATATCTGCAATTCAGTTTTTAGTTGTCAGAATTACGTCATGTTTACCATTCATTATAGATCTCCAAATCCAGTTTCAGATATCTACAACATCATTCTGACTATCTGAAACTTAATTCAATTTATCTTAAAAGGACAATGTAGATATCTTCAATTGAGGATATATGAAGATATCTTGATCTTAACTAGTCACAATGACATTGTAGATATCTGAAACTGGAATCTATCTACGATTATTGTAGATACCTATTACAACAAACCCCATAAGCACGAAAGTCAAAAGTGACGTCATTGCGACTAATAAAAAGAAAAACCTGAATTATGGATATCTGTGACGTCATTTTGACGAGTAAAAACTGAATTACATACATATTGACACTGTAGTCACTGGATTCAATCCCAGCTGACACAGGGTGGAACTCTGGACAGGTCAAACACACCGAGACGAACAACCATTCACACCTATGGGAAATATAGCGTGTCCTATTAACTTCTGCATGTTTTTAGACTGTGGGAGGAAACCCGAGTACCTGGAGAAAACCCATGCACTTTATGAGATTTATTTTAAAGTGATTATACACTTACACAAACATACTTCTGAGTAGCAGCACTGACATAAAATGTAATAAATAGCAATCATTTAAGAGTACTCATAAATGTAGATGATGTTCATATCATTAGAGTGCTAGAAAGCCCATATTTAAAAAGTGCATCTATAAGTGCATTGTTGCCTGGATATGAAGAGCCAATTTAAAGTCCATTTAAAGTGTAAACAGTGGCTGTCAGATTAAAGTTAATGGAAGAGGGTGTATATTGCCACTGGGAGTTTAAGAGGCAGATTGCCTCTGGCAAAAAGCTGTTATGCAGCCTGTCAGTTCTGGCACAGATGCTACTGTACCTTTTCTCTGACTGCATGGGGGAAAAAAATAGGCTGTTGTAAGCAGAGGCTGCGGCAAACATCCATCGCTCCACCATGATGTTTCTTTAATCATCTTACAGACTTTATTCTTTGAAAACAAATGTGTAAGAAAATCACTCACCACTTTCAGCAGAGTTAGATTATCCCTCAGTGACGCCAAGACTCCGATGAAAGAAACGACAAACATGACAATTCCCAGCAGAATCAGGATGATGGCTGGGGCCAAAAACATCCCCTCTAATGTCTTGTAGCGTTGTCTCTCCACTTCAGCATAGATGCCAATGGCGAGGACAAATCCGCCTATTAACTGGAAACACAATAAGTAGGATAATATGTTCAGCTTGAGCATGACGGGAAACAAATAATAAGGAGGAATTCTAAATAATTCATCAGCCTTAAATAAGACTGAATGAAAGAAAACAAGCAATGCATTAAAGACAAAGAGCCTAGCAGTTACAAAGGAGTGACAATCATTTCCATTAACATGTATTTTGTCAAACAACACGTTTAACTATTTGATTATTAATTGTCAAAAGTTGTGATTGGTACCAAAATAACCAGTCCATAATATCCAACTTTTTAGCACCCTAAGGATACCGAGCACATTTTTTCAACATCTAGAGGGTGGAACTGGGCACACGGCAGTCTGACAATAATTGTCACTTGCAGGTAACAAAAGGAACCCAACACTGCCAAATTTTTTTTAAATACCATATATGATGAAGGGGAATTTTTTTAAGGATTAATCTCAGCATGCAACAGTGTTCAGTTGGTGACACTAGAATGATGCTATGAAGCTATTATGTAGCTTGTGTAGCCATCACCATCCATCCTTTCAAACCCCATGTTGGAAGTGCAAACAAGATCAGGGTCTACCATTCCAAACTGTACAATGGTGAGCTAGACTGCACTAGTACTGCTCCCCTGTGCCACTGGGGGTATTAACAACACCCTCCTTCACACAAACCCTCAGATGGCTGAATTTATAGATGGCCGAATTTTATACAATTGCAAAATGCAACAAATATTGACAAACATCTATGTAGATACTGTATGCTCAAGATATCAAATTGAGTGCAGGCCAAAATGACCCTCAGGAAAATTAGACCACCAGGAAATGGTTGACATTTATGGTTTTGTGAGAAACGTCTTTATCACTGGACCGACAGACAATATTCATTCTCCATATTTATGTTTCATCATAACACTGCTATCATGGCAGTGGATTAGCCAACAGTGGACTTTCCTATGGACCAAAGTCTCTGACCACTGGCCTGTCAGTAGGAATATTTACAGCCTGGAGAGTATGACATTTGCGAAGCATAACCCACACGGCATAATTACAGACTAATTACAGCATAATCTATATTTTTATCAGACTGGAGTGGACTGTGGTATCAAATAATTCAACGTTATTATTGTTAATGACGACGTTCTTTAATTAGGTTGTTTTTGTTTGGTTTACAGTTTAGACACGATTTGTGATGCCTGGAGTACACACAGACAAACACAACGCATGCACACACACACGCACACACCCACATTCTGCATCTGGTAATTTTCTCTCATTCAATTACTCAAACATAATTCAGTAATAATCAATTCAGACCTGACTATATTTTGAACTATAAGTGATTTGTGGAGCACGTAATTTGTCTAGACTGCATAGACTGCACACACACACACACGATATAGTACTTGCAACCTATTGAGAACTTATTCGGCAACAAGACTTCAGACAGGGTCAGGGGAATCCCAGCCCTTCAACTGACCAGAGATTTAAAACTAAAACCCTCCAGTTACAAGCCCAATTTCCTTTTTAAATTTCACCCTGAATCTGCGATTTCTTTTTGTATCCATTCTCTTTTTTATGAAATCCAATAGAGGATGTGGGGCATGGCAGACACAAAACTTCATCCTGCTCCATCCATTTCGTCTTTTCTGTCAAACCCAAATCTCATTTTAAACCCTTTAATAATATTAGACCTGGGTCATATGGTCCACAGGTCACATACACGACTCACCACTCCAAGAATAGTCGAAATGGCAAAGACGACCTGCTGAAGTTAAAACTGAGCATCAGAATGAGAAAGAAATGTGATTCAAGTAACTTTGAATGTGTCATGGCAGTCGGTGCCAGATAGGCTGGTCTGAGTAATTTAGAAACAGCAAAAGCCTAAATATAATTATCGTAAATGCAAAACAACAGGTTCAAAATGTCATTAATGCCAGCTGCTATTAGCCCTAGAATGACTCTCTGAATTTGTAAGCTGTATTTTAACTGTTGTATTATTTGTCGTCTTTGTTTTTACTGTTGGCGCTGAATAAAATCCACTCCCTCAGTAAAAATAAAGCGCCCTATAACCTAGAATACAACAGCATTTTTTAAATGCTGTCATTCACAATATTTAAATAAAAAATCTACTTTCATGATGGTCACTTCATTTTCAAATAAAATACAGGGAAGGACTGCCTAAATGATAAAGGTACAAGTGTTTGTACTGTAAATGGATAAGCCACACGTTTGATACGCGACTAGTTCATTTAACAGCATTCTGAAATATTCGGTTTTCCTCCAGCAACTGACAACTGGGAACAAGTCACAAGTGAAGAACAGAACATGAATATGTTCTGTTCTTCCCCAGAAAGTCATGTTAATTCATTTAAAACGAAACGTTGAGCAAATTTCATTAGTAACAAACATTTATCCTGCTAACAGCGGCACAAGTTCAGACAAACCTGAGCTCACTGACAAAAGATAAACAAGTGAGACAGAAACTTGATTCTCCTGTCAGAGTGAGAATACTGTAATTACTACCCAGTCCAGTGTGAAGTGTTTTTCCTTAAGCCATCTGCAATCTGTGTCACATTAACATGTGCGAGCCATTTGCATAAAATAAATGTCACCCAGCAGCTAATTACAGAGAACAATCAGCAACTATGACTTGCAATTCCTTCCACAAATAAAACTGAAAGTGTTTAAGGTGTTCAGACAGTTCAGAGAAACAAAAAATGGTTTATTTAGCTACAATGTCCTCCACATATAGATAGTTTTGATTATCTTTTCAAATTTGCATACCTGAACAAAACAAATACTGTGTATGAAACAACGTTGAGTATAATTATTAATATTTCACAATTATACTAGAAAGATAATTGCTAGTTCAGATTACAGCTATAACTAATTATCATTTAGTATTGTGTTGAATAATTCATTTGAGTGTTTTGATTTAACTGTGAGCAGTTTCTGTTTCTGTTGCCCTCTCTATCATTGGTGTGTGTGGACAACAAGAGATTTGAGGATGTCATCATTCTGATATTTTGGGAAACACAGATCAACGTTTTTCCACTATTTACAGACAATTCATGGACCAAAGAGCTGTCAGAATAAAGGACTGTCTAACTTGTGTTTTAAAAAAAGTATTTCACCGAGGAGGAATATTTCACAGTGGGCTTTAAAATGTTGGTTATTACTCATATTACAAAACAAGTCGCAAACATTCCCTGATGTACACGTGTGCACTCTCGCACACGCGCGCACACACACACACACACGCACGCACACGCACAGACAGAGCGGCTATTTAAGACACTTTGTTCTTTAACACATTTGTTGCGAACTACCACCAGCCTCCATGTTATCTGTATTTTTCTCATCATCCTTCAGGAGAGTAGGAGTGGAGGAAGCAGAGGAAGAAAGCAGGGACAACAAACTAGTAGACTTTAGAAGGTCCGAGTATTGTTTATACTGCGTAACGTGATGCCTGTTCCTTGCTGTAAGTTATGGTATCTTGCTGCTGCTGCTGGCTGGTTACCAGCCACACCAAAACTTTTTACACCAAGATATATATATACCTGATAGAGTTTGAGCTCTTGAAGTTATCACCAACTTTAAAATACAGTGGTGTAAATAAGTCGAACAAATTCAGCTACGGACCTTTCACAGGAGATGTATTCCCAATAAGACAATTTGCTATGCACTCAAAATTCCTCAGCTCCACTCTGATCACATACCCTGGTATATACAGTAGAACAATATTTCTGTACCACCAGAGGAAGCACGCGTATCACTGGTGGTACATGTACCACAGTTTGCGAACCATGGCATTAGGCCAATTCTAAGTTGGATTGTGAAACTTGTGTTAACATGTATGTTCAAAATGAAATAAAATACAAGCTACAGCCTTCACAAGAGCTGCTAGCATCACTTCTCACCAGTCATTCGTTAAACGTGTCATAAGTACTGTTTTACTGTATATACACAGGCAACTCACAAAGGCTGTAATTTCATTGTTTTATATTTAATTATTCGATGCCAATTCAAAAAACTGCAATAAATAAGTAAATCTCATCCTAACATTGGAGTATAGTAGTTAATATTTTGATGGTATCTACAAAACAGTAAATATTGAACTGAAGTTTGACATAAATAGTATTTTTTTTGTTTCTTCCTTCAGTTTCCTCCTTTAGGTGTCGCCATATGTAGATATTTTACCCTAAATGTTGAGCCCTAGTCTTGGACTAACTGTTATTTTGCCCATGATAATAAGAAAGCATCACTTGTGTATGAATATTTGCTACAGTCTGCATGTCGTGTGGGGATGCAAAAATAAATGGCTCTTAGCTTTCACAAGTATCACACTGAGGTAAATCATATTGGTCAGAAACGGCGTGCTGGGAGAACGTGCCTTTTACATGATTGAATCAACAAGCTGTTGCCGCAGAGTAAATATAACTTTTAATTTATTTACACCCAACATTTCAAACCGACGATAGCACAAAGTATATCCATCAGCCATCTGTCTTCACAAATATAAAATCTGTCACGTTGTCTGCGCAACGGAGTAACTTCCACATTAGACTATGCTGCACAAATATGTTATTAGCTCCTGTTTTCTGTTATGTCAAAACCATTTTCAGGAATTTTTCGAGACAAGTGCCATTTCCTGGACCTGGAGTTTCACTCTTATTACATTTATGTGTTTAAATAAACAACAACATACTAACACGTGTAAATTACTGACATCCAATTCTTGGTTTTGACAAGACATGGCATGTCTAAAACAAATTTAATAACTAAAAGAACTTGCAACTCTTCCTCAGCTGTCATCAGTCTCTATAACACTCAAACATAGAATTTAATCTTGTAGGTAATCTTATCACTACTTTCACTATGAAAATGGAGTCCATAAAAGCTCACTCACAAGTTTGTCATGTCTTTCTAACATGTCAAACTTTTCAAATGACTGAAGTCATCAGAGAAAAATGCCTGTGTTTTTGTAATTAACTGAATGTGTCTTCTAAAACCTCTGGACAAATTATTAATCTTAGTAGCTTAAGAAAACCCTAACATTGTACTGATATGAAATAAAACTACTGCATGTTTTTGTGTATCAACAATAAATGACCTAGCACTTCATAATGAAATAGTTCTACAAATAGTAAAAGCTGTAAAACGTATGGCTCTGATTTTTGATGGAGGCAAGTATTGCCTCCAGGCAAGTATTGTTCCATCCCTACCTAACTTTAGGCTGCAGATAGATTTGTGGTAAGCTGAACAATAGTCATTTAGAGCCGAGAACTGCTGCAACATCATTTTCTATTCCTCCTTTTCCTCCATTTACTGAGAGCACTTTGCAGACCCTATACATCATGTGGTGGCCCACACATGGCTCACAACATGACACAGTACAGTATGACTACAGCAGGATTCAGTCTGTGAAACTTTCCACATATTCTGTAAGCCTGAATCCTCAGTTCCTCTTTAGTGTTCTCTTTAGTGTGAGGCTTTTTAAGGACACACAAGATGGTGCATAGCAACATGTAAAAGAAAGCAACAAATACATTTAAAAAAGAGAGATTAATAGACATCTGTAAGGATTCTCAATGATCCATGTTGCAGTTATCCAATGAGTATAGTCAAGTTTTATTTTTATAGCCCACCATCACAAACACAGTTTACCTCAAAGGGCTGTACAACAAATGAATTTTCAGTTTGTACAACAAATGAAACCCCCTATCCTTAGACCAGGGATACTTTTACGAAGGCCAGATTTGATAATCTGAAGATTCCTGGGGCCAATGGTCCCTTCAGACCTTTTTTTTTTTTAAAAAAACACACTAAATGTTACATACAAATGTACTGTTCTATAATAATTTTCCTGCCACACAGGAGTGAACAAACAAAAACAAAAAAATGCTACCCCTGGCATTCATGCTCAGGCCCTAATAATACATAAAATAATAATTATCTCTGGCTCCATCTTAATATAATTTCACTATACCAGTGTCTTAAGTAAATGTGAGGATGATGAGAGAGCAAATTATCTATATCTTATGTTATTATTGTATGTTAACGTAATTGAGAGCTCAATATTTTTCTCAGGTGGTACCTGGTTTAAAAATGTTGAGAATCACTGGATTAGTCTTTGCCTTGATAATGAATTACACCCAGTTTATTTACAGTCAGCAGCAGCAGCAGCACAGAGATAAGGCAGGTAAGCTGAGGGTGAAGGTGCACAGTGGAGGGAGGGTGTGGCCTCCTCCGGCGGCACACACAGGTTTACGTGGTTTGACTCCAACGTATAAGAAATGTCACTCACAACAGGTATAATTACAGCACCTGTCGGCTCTTAAGCTACGCCGAACGCGGTTATTTCACTGTTACATCGAACTCACGAGAACACAGTTGTAGTTTAGAGCATAACAACAACAAAAAACCACCCACCCACACACACACCCTGTCTGTCACCAAGTGTGTGTGTCCCAGAGCTGGATATTATGTCGGAACGAAGCTCGCGCTCCACGCTAACAAACAACAACCGTGGCGTTACTCACCCACCAGACGATGGCATAAAAGAACAGGATGAATTTGAGTAAAATGTAGGAGAATCTGTGACAATATCGAATCTCTCCTTCTTTGGACATCGTGGCCGAGGACAGTTTTTTATCTAAGCAGGTCCTCGCGCTGATGTTGACAGAGCACTTCCGCGTTGTGTCGTCACCACACCTGGAAGCGCGCGACGGATGGATTGACGGATGGATTGATGGATGGATGGATGGAGGGATAGACACAGACGGACGGACGGACGGACAGACAGAGCGCTAGATAGATGAGCGCTCATCTTCCTTTCGTCCACTTTCGCTGCCTTCTAACTAACTAATGATGATGATGATGATGATGATACATATTATTTATAAGCGTCTTTCAAAGCACCCAAGGGCAATTACAATAAAAAGGTACCATTAGAAAATAATAAAGAAAATAAAAACAATGAAACAGCAGCAAAACAGAGAAAAGATCAAATAGGATAAAGTCAAATAGAACAATGGAATTACAGAAAGTATGCTGATTTGAACAGATGAGTAAAAGTTAAATATTTTTCTATAAATCTGCAAAAGTCCTAATGTATCACCTGAAAAAATGTATTGTAAATGTATAATAATAATAACAATAACAATAATAATAACAACAAAATCAGTGGTTTTCCAACTTACCTGAGAAAATATTGATCTTTTGAAGTAACTCCATTATCACCAATGTTAAATGTTAAACAGTGGCGTAAATAGGCCAAGCAAAGTCGACTACAGACTTTTCACACGAGGCAATCTACTCTCTCATCATCCTCCTCTTCCTCACATATACTTCACACACTGGTATAGTGACAGTATACCTCCAAGGATACCACCAAAGGAAGCTCCCGTACAACAGTTTGAGAATCATGGAAGTAGAGAAAACACAATACATTTGCATAATCACCCTGAAAAAATACATGTGAATGTCAACTAAACATGTTCTTCTGCTCACACAGTGACCAGCGAGAAAAGGCTGTATCACACAAAGCAGCCAAAATGTGTGTTTTGCGGCAGAAGCTCACCACATACTGTAGGTTTCTGGTGTGTGGGGGCCACCATAGTTTCCAGGTGCACGAGAAGAATGTAGGGTGTGAGCGAAGAAGTCGTCAGTTTGTTATATTCTACAGACCAGCAAAGACCATGTGTGACTGTTTTACGGCCCGACATAAAGGAAATTTGAAGCAAAGTGGACGTTTAAACATCTTACTGTCTCATTATACATTATATGTGTTTCATTTACACTCTTTGTCTAAGTAAAAGTCTCACTGAGAGTTATAAACATTAGACTATCTATGCCCAAACCATGTCATTTATCTCCCTAGTGGCAAATTATAAGAGAGACATACAGAAATAGCAAAATAATTCTTCACATAACCTACTAATATGTGGACTTCAGCATCTTTTGAAGGAGGCAGTCTTAAAGCAGGATCTTTTTCACACTCACCACCTCTTCTGTGGCAAGACTTCCAAATCACACTTCAATACGCACATACAAACACAAAACAATGCTTTGTTTAAAGCTATTATTTACACCTAATAACGTGCAATATAAGGGTTCATAAAACCATACATGGTACTTTGAGAGAATGTTGAGAGGACTTAGCATTAAAGTCTAAAAGGATTAAAGGATCAAAACCTTACTAATGAACATATATGGCGCTTTTCCACTATACAGCTCCGGCCATGCAGGAAGTACCGAACGATAACAAATCTTTTTAATTAACTGATTCTAATGATTCAGTTACACCAAAAACAACTGCTTTACAAGTCTGAGTGTCACGTATAAAACGTTATCAACGGCAGTTTCATGCAGCTGTGCCATGATGACTCCGCCCACTTTGAGGAGGGTACTTTAGTGACAGAAAACTAACCAAACCGCGTAGAGTAGAGCCGTGCCTTCCCGTGCCAAGTGGAATTAGCCAGGACTGTATAGCAGAAAAGTGCCAATAGTAGAACCGTTTAAGGAGTAAATATTTTATGGAACTGACGCACCTGGAATGACAAGAATCGGCCTGTGTGTGTAGCCAAGGATTTTCCATTGATTGCAATGTGCAGTGGCTCCAAAGCCACTGGATCTAGTCAACTCTTATCAGCAGCCATTCAGCTGCAGACGCACACACACACACACAGATTTGGTTAGTGAGTTGTTGTTCAGTCAAGTGAGTCACAGTTTTCACAGTTATCCCATGTCCGTCACCTCCACATTCTCTTGTCTTATCAGCACTTTAACTCTCAACATATGACACGAGGCAGCAGAGGCGTTTGTGCAGCCATTTGTCTTCCATAAAGCTCATCAGTTGCAAACAAGGTAAGTCATGAGGCCTTGGATTGTCACTGTCTCCACTGAACAAGTTCATCCCTGAGCCATAGGTGACCACACTTGCTCCAACTTGGTTGAGACATTTAATTCATTGGCAATGTCCCCTTGAAGAGGCCCTTCTGTCTGTGTGTACATGTGAGCATGGCATGTGACAGTCCACTTGCAGCGCATACTGTGCACACACAACAGAAAAGCAAAAAGAAAATGGTTTCATCTGAACG
Organism: Solea senegalensis; assembly: GCF_019176455.1. NCBI lineage: Eukaryota > Metazoa > Chordata > Actinopteri > Pleuronectiformes > Soleidae > Solea > Solea senegalensis. The sequence goes on along the minus strand of NC_058027.1, from coordinate 23,348,828 downwards.
AGATTGGACTGTACTGCTATTCACTCCTTCGCAAACACAGGATAAAATTGATTTCCCATGAGAGAGAAGAAGATTCAAAGCAGGCGGGGTGGGGGGAGAGACACAAAGAGAGCACAAAGGTAAGAGAAGTCAAAGAGGTGGTCAGATGAGCAGAAAGTCAGAGAAGAAACACAACAATAGGATTGAAATTACAGCCAGTGCACTGCTCACCAGCTGTAGTCATATGTTTCCATGCACGGTTAATTGTGAGTCAAGTGCACCGTTTCATTTGACCACTGTCCTCGTCCCAGTGAACAAGCACTATAGTTGGGAATCAATTTATTGAATGAAACGCCACCTACGCCACACTCAGTGGCAATATGCCTCCTTTCATCTTGTTAGTACGAGGCTTTTCTTTATTGACCTAATACGCCACAGAGAACGACAACCTTAGCTGATGGTTAGTCATGACCGTGTTGAGCACTGTTCTGTATCATTTTACCATCTATTAACTTCAAATTTTTCAATGCTTTCAGCTGACAGAGCATAAATCTGGGCTCCTCGTTAGTCTGAAAATGTACCACTCTGGATGTTTCTTCTGCTGCTGCTGCTGCTGCTGCTGCTGTGTAATTGATTCATCTATTATTTCTGGGTTAAGGTCTTGAGGGTGGGAACTGTGAGTGCACTAATATTCCACTCCCAGTCGCTTTGTCTGGGTTTGTTAAGCCCCGCCCCACATAATTTCAGTCCCGATCTGGCCCTTCCTACAATCGTGGGTGTCTTCTGATTTTATGCTGATTTGAGCAGATTATCTGGCCAAATTATCCTGTAGTGTGAGGGATTAACAGACACAATTTTAAATGTCATTGGACACACCAAATTAAATTTAAGTGCTCAAGCATTGATATTTATGACCAATAAATAATAACCAATAAGATCAAGTTGACCAGGAAACAAATCTTGCAACTTTTGTAACTTGTACAAGCCAAATTGATTCTGTCCTCTCAGCCATGACGTCATCCACAGTATTTTTTGTGTTTCTCGGCACAAAACACCTCCATGTCTGTTTATATTCTGAAGTCACATTAAATCTCGCGAGTTTCTGCGAGATCCCAAATCCCTGGAATGTCCTCCCTGAATGTGTGTGGTCCTGCGTCTAGACTGGTTTGTCTAGTCTGTGTTTTCTCAGGATTAAAACATTGAAAATTAGATGATTGATGATTGATTTAGTACAATTTCAGTCAGACTATGCCGTGCCAATCTCAACTGACAAAAGGCAAAAGGTGGACTACACACAACAACCATCCACTCTGACATTCACACCCATGGTCAATTTAGTGTCCAATTTTTCTAGTTCAATTAATATGTTAACATGTTAACAATTTAAAAGTCAGTCACACTAGCACAATAATTGTTTCTTTTTTTCCTAACGCATGTTTACACATCGAGTCGCTCTAATGAAGGTCTGGGTCTAATGCTAAATTAAAGCCCCAAGAATACCATTAAAGTGCCCAGTCCAATTTTTCTAGTCCAATTAATATGTTAACATGTTAACAATTTAAAAGTCAGTCACACTAGCACAATAATTGTTTCTTTTTTCCTAACGCATGTTTACACATCGAGTCGCTCTAATGAAGGTCTGGGTCTAATGCTAAATTAAAGCCCCAAGAATACCATTAAAGTGCCCAGTGCTGTCCATTTTGTTGTCAATTGAGCATTCCCCCGTTTAATGAAACCACTCAGTCTCTCACCCAGCAGAAACACGTGTACGTCCTTTGAAATACAATCTTCCAGTCTTGACTTCATTAGCATCAACAAGTCTGTTTGGGGGCTGTGGCTCCATCTGCGGAGGAAATGGAGGCCATGGCTCCATCAGTAAGGACAACATCGGCTCAAGTATTGTCATGGCAACTGGCAGTTGGCAAACAATCACATATCAACAGTTTCAAACAAAAGGAGACCCACGGGTTCTTCTGTAGGAGAAAGACAATGGAAGTACACGCTAACAGATGTACCAAATACACCAGGTATTTTGAGTGGCAGTACTTTTTTGTCAATGCTGCACCTCAACTTCCATGCACATCAACATGAGTGCTGATAATCACTGATCATACTGTGATTTCTGCCTAAGCCACTGATGTACACATTTACACTCACCGGCCACTTCAGCATTACACCAGGGATCAGCAAGTAAATGTGGATGAGGGACAATTTTTTTTCAGTTTTGATCCACGGGCCACCAATTGCTGACCACTGCCCTACACCTGGCAGCAACTCACCTTTCACATTTCCGCAGATAGACATAGGGACGCATTCACACTGGAGCTGGTTGGTGTTGAGGGCGCCAATTTACTAAGGATTGTGGACCACAAAAGGCAGAGCAAAAAAAGACCAGGGAAAGACCAGGGAAGACCAGGGGAAAAAAAGAGAATGACAAGGAAAACAGGAAACAGAATTGGCAGGACAGCAGCAGGCAGAAAGAGAGCAACTGATTCTGGACAAGTTGAGAAGAGAACAAAATACTCTTACGTTGGCAGATGGAAGATACTGAAGCAATGTAGCTGAACAATCGGGCCAAGACTGGAAGTGGTGACAGGGTCTAAATGCAGCAGCTGGTGCACCAGGGTGATGAGCAGCAGGTGAGTGAGAGCGAGATGTGGGGGAAACCAGGCAAAGAGACAGCCCCGCCTCCACCTGCAAAGACGAGACAACCAAACACACCCACAAACAAACCACATGTGCTCATCCACCCGGCATACTAACAGTAAACAGTTGGTTGGCTGTCCTCAGGTAGTCAGATAGCTTCTTTTAGGCAGATGTGAAAGCTCAGAAGAAAACAAATGAACTCTGGTCCGCCTGAAAACGTGGGTCTCAGTGCTGGTGTGGTTCGTTTGCAGTGGGAAATGCAAATGGACTATCCTGCGGACCAAAGAGAGGAAGTGAGGATAGCTTGTTGCCTCGCCATGCTGCTCATACTGAGCAGATTTTTGTGAAAACCTGATTAGGTTTGAAAACCAAAGTAAAGATTTAATAAATTTTGGTTTGCTCCATTGTTTCTGTGGTGAACAACCCGGCTTTTCAGTCATTCAATCAATGAGCCGGGTTTTCTTCTTCCTCATGCATGTTTTCTTCTTTGATCAGTGCTTGCTTCGGGCAAGACGGCCCGAAACGAGCAGATGTTGTAACTGCATGACGTTGTTGGTTACACTTACAAAAGTGTAAAGCGTGAAAATAAACTAAACCAAATGAATGTTTTCAGCATTCCCCACCCACCTGAACAGAGTCCCCTGGACTATCCTGGTGTGAAAGTGCCCATAGTCAAGATGACCGGCTGAAGTTTAAACATTAAGCATTAAAAAGAGGAAGACAGGTGATTTAGGTGATTTAGGTGACTCTGAATGTGGTCTGAGGTCTCTTCAGGTTGCTGTAGAAAAATGGCAGCACAAGATGATCCAAAAAGCAAGACCCCCGCTGAAGTATATATATATATCTAAAAAAAAAGCTGATTAAAGCTTCAAGCCAATGACCCCTCCTACACGTCACATACTGGACCTTTAAATCTCACACACTTGGATGCAGCAGCCAGCACGCGCCTCCATCTCCTCACTCTTTAATGTTAACACATACCCCGTAAATACCAGACACACAGAGCTGCTCCGTATTTAAATCACTTTTCTCTCTCTCTGTATCTCTCACCCTCATGCGCGTGGAGTTGGCACTGCACCTCCACGCGCGCGCTCCACGCCTCCTCCTCCTCCAGCAGCTTGCGCCGCCGTAAAAAGCAAGTTACACATTCCAGGAGGGTGAGAGTGGGTGTATGTGTGCGTGCGTGCGTGTGTGTGTGTGAGAGAGAGAGAGAGAGACAGCAGAGAGAAAACGAGAGGACAGAGATGTCCCAATGGATTATTGGATGGACCTGGCTGTCCATTACGCAGAGAAAGTCTAATTTTCTGGCATAAGAAGACATGGATTGGACAAACTGAGGTTAAACTTGATTTGACAATTCGGCGGCGATAATCCAGGTAAGACATTAGAAAGTGATAATCTGACAAACACATCGTGGGTTTTTTATTCATCTCTCCTCTTAGCATGGATTTATTTCAGTAAAATAAGGCTACAGGTTGTTGCGCATGCTGCAGCCAAACGGTTTATTTTGACTGTGCGTGTTTGTTGATGTACAAATTCATTTCGCTTCAGGAATAAAAGAACTCTTGATCAAACGCGAACTCAAATCAAATGTTTGGTTTATTTAACGAGCCCAAAAAAGCCTATGTTATTAGGACTAACATATGCTACTGTAAGATTGGGCTATCAGGAAACTTGCAGCGGGAGCGATATGATGCATGATTATTAACCAGACTCTGCTTATGCAGCCAATGTCTCACTTGTAAGACTTAGCAGACATGTGCATTTTATTAATCATTGAACAAATATGAAGTGTATGGAATTTAAAACCAGTTATTTTTGTCTGTGATTATTTCATGCCCACATTATCTTGCTAGGTAATTGTGTTGTTTTGTTCAATAAAAAGCAGTTGTCCAACCTTCACACTCACAAAAGTGCAGATGATAGAGTGTATGTTTTGTGTTTTCCACTATATAAGCATAGTTGAAGGTTATAGTTCATGTCCAGTTTGTTGTAAATAGCTGGGCATTAAATATTTTGGACTTTAGGGTTCCTTCAGGAGAATGGCTCTGTCACACACACATATATGTATATATGTATATATATATATATATATATATATATATATTTATATATATATATATATATATATATATATATATATATATATATATATACATATATATATATATATATATATATATATAAATACATATATATATATATATATATATACATATACATGGCACATAAAGGACATTTCCATACTTCCACAGATATTTTCTGAACAGGGAGGAAAAAATGGACGCAGAAAGTCTAACTCAACACATTGAAGGAGACATGGAGGCCACTTCACTGCCCTTATCTGTAACCGCTGACTGGCTGGACGACGGAAACGAGACGACTGGGAACCAGTTCCAGCAGCCTGACTGGCAGGTGGGAGAAAAGAAATATAGAATTTCAGAGTCAGAGTGAGCGAGAGAAAGAGGGAGAGAGAGAGAGAGCGAGCCTTTTGAGATTAGATGTCTGCAAATTGCAGCCTCTGACATGATCCTCAAAAGGTGGAGAATCAGAATCAAATTTATTGCTAAGTAGGTATTAACATACAACAAATTTGCTTTGGCTTTTCGGTGCAGAACAAACAGTGATGGAATTAGAATAAAAATGTAAGGGCTCTGTGATCCTCAAAGGAAAAAGAAAAACAGATTAATTTGATTTCAGGAACGTAATTACTTTACAAGAATTGTCAAAAGGAGACAAACAATATAACATTAAAAAATAACAGTGGAATAAATGCAATATACAAGATTAGAAACGTGCATCTGCATATGTAGAGCAGTTGTAGAACACATGTGTGAAACCTCTCCTCTCCTCAGGTGGCTCTGTGGGCCATCGCCTACTCCCTCATCATCCTGGTGTCCATCACCGGCAACGTCACAGTCATCTGGATCATCCTCGCTCACAGGCGCATGAGGACCGTAACCAACTACTTCATTGTCAACCTGGCCTTCTCCGATGTTTCCATGGCAACCTTCAACACCCTCTTCAACTTCGTCTATGCCCTTCACAACGACTGGTACTTTGGCCTGGGCTACTGCAGATTTCAGAACTTTTTCCCCATCACGGCAATGTTTTCATCGATATACTCGATGGCTGCCATCGCGGTGGACAGGTAAGAGAGCGCACTATATTCAACTTCCACCGTTTAATGTGTCTTAATGTGGAATTATGTGGCCATTAAGCTGGTGCTCTCATCCAAAATGACTTTAAAATGAGCAAGTCAGCACCTAAGAAACGGTTTTGAAATCGGCCTTTAGACACTAATGGAATGACTGACACTCAGCTTCGACAACAACACCCCATTTAGCTTTTGCATTATGCAAACAGTGAAAAGGGGGATGGATGACTGGTCTCTGAAAGAGTTAACTCAATAATGTACACTTTAAAGGTTCAGTGTGTAACATTAGGAGGGTTTATTGGCAGAAACTGAATATACTATAACTCAGAAGTGTATTTATAAAAGTTTGTAATGGCCTTTTTTTTACAATACGCTTATATGTACTAAGGCAAGGGCCTTGCTACATGGAGACTGTCATGCTGACATGGGGCGAAAGGCAGGTACTCCCTGGACAGATAAACCAGTTCATCACAGGGACACAATATAGAGACAAACAACTGTCCACTCTCACACTCACACCTACAGTCAATTTCAAGTGTTCAGTTTACCTAATCCCCTAAACCTAATATTGCATGTTTTGGACTGTGGGAGGAAACCGGAAAACCTGGAAAAAACTCATGCACACACGGGGAGAACATGCAGACTCCATGCAGAAAGGCCTTTGTTTGCGAACCCGGGTCTTCTTGCTGCGAAGGCAAGAGTGCTAAGCACGACACCAACCGTGTGGCCCTAAATAGCAGTACAACCTGTGTAATTTAAATCCTTTTCTGTTGAAGAAGACCTGAAAGTAGCAATTAAGACCATTAACTCCTTAGGAAAATCTTTACTGATGTTGTAAATCAAGGCTCATTCACTGCAAAAAATGCCTAAAAAATAACTCAAGAAAATATAACCATTATTAGGGTAAAATAACTTGTTTCAAGCAAAATGATCTACCAGTGCAGCAAGAAAATAGCACTTGTTAAGTTTTCTTGAGACAAGAAAAAAAATACCTTGAAACAAGTCAAATTATTAAGTATTTGACATATTTATTAAGTATCTTCAGCCTTAATAAGTTAATAAGTCGGAGTCACTATATAGTTATTCTGGGTTGGTCTATCAAGCAAACCAGAAGATTACATTCACTTTTTGTAGACGTTCTCTCAGTCTGTTGGTTACAATTCACAATTTCACCATTAGATGTCACCACATTCTAACACACTGGACCTTAAATATGGTTCAAATAACATGAGATTAAACAGCAACTTCCCTTTAAAGTTAAATAAACTGTTCACCCAATACAGCATGAAGGAGAGTCAATGAGCAGCAGAGAAGCAGATGTCGGTAATCTTCAGTGGAACATGAATCCTCAGTCCATAACGGAGCTGTAACTGTTCATTTAACCTGTGTTCATTTTGGAGGCTGTGGTTGGCGGTGAAGCAGTGATGCATTAGAACGCAGGTGTTTTTAATTGTTTTGCCTGCCCTCATTTACATAGAGGAGGGAAAATAACTGTTAATGGATCTAACTCTGGACCAACAACAACAGCAGTAGCAGCATCAGTAATTATAGCCTCAAACGTGACCACAGAGGTAAAACCCAATCTTTTCAGCGACAAGCTGACCATTAGAGACTGTGCAGAATAATGTATGCGACTACATTTCAAACCACAGGTGCATCAAATAAATGTCAAACTCTACACAACATGCAATCAATTCTTCCAGAGCAGAGAGATTCATTAGAGCATTATATGGTTTTCTTGTACAAGCCCATGACAGATACATAACTCTCCGGGGCTCAGGACAAGTAGAGTGATGAATGAGCCACATGCAGCGATCAGACCAGGTGTGAAATCTACTTAGAACTCAATGATTCCCATTTCCTCCTCATTAATTTTCAATTTGGTGAATCATCAGTTTACATGGTTGCATGCAAGGCTTTTCGTTTGGGGTCATCAGCCGCAGCTGCAAACAGGAAACTAAGTTAATGACACATTAACTGCATAAGTATTGTCTTCATTCACACAATGGCAGGGGGTGGAGTGAGAGTTAGAGGGTGAGTCTGGAAAAGCAAGAAAACAAGTCGTCATGTGTCGTAGAACTGGGAATCTTTGGCTTTTCTGACATGCTCACTGTCCTCTAGCTATCGTATTATACAGTCTCCTCCTGATTGAAGTGCCCAGAGATAATGTATGTTGTGGTATGGCACTATACAAATACAGTTTGATCTCCGCTGAGTGTCTGGCCTGTTGCTAAGACTGGACATGTGCATATATTGTTTATAATTCTGGTTTGAACTCCCATTTTGAAGCATCAGCCGACATCAGGCACCTGTTGGACAATAGCTGTCAATCACACTGGTGTCCGCTCATATGAGCCTATTCTCCTCTAAATGGGAACAGAATTTACAAAATTGACTTCATGGGTTAATGATGACGACGTGAAACTATTGATTGAAATTAACACAAGAAAATGCTCAATGACAAAGTTTTTAATAGGGTTTTTTTTTCCTCCCCCATAGAGTCGCCCCCTGCTGGCCAAATGCCAACTCACTTTTCACAATGGAAAAATAGATCATTTTTAACCCACGCACACACGGGGAGGCTACAAAAAACACTCTTATTTTATTATTGTTTTGAAATAATTATACACGTATATCGGTTGTTTTTCAAATTTCTGCCAGTAAATGTCACACACTGCAATTTTAAAGTTGATATTAAAAACATGCAAAATACCACTGAGGTAACAGATCCTTGTCTTTCTACTTTAGCCAAGGAGGTTATGGGGTTATGTTTTTTGGCCTTGTTTATCGGTTTGTTTATTCCTTAAGCAGGAAAACTCAAAAAGTGAAGGACATTACATTTTCTGGTCGATGTAGGTTGTGAGCCAAGGAACAGATTATTAGGTTAGATTTAGGTGCATGTGATCTGGATCCTTATCTAGATTTGGATTTAGGAGTGTATTGATGCTGTGGGCAAACAGCAGCTTTGGTCTCTCTGAGTTTGTTCTCCGGTTAATAATAATAATAATAATAATAATAACAATTTTATTTATAGGCGCCTTTCAGCCCACAAGGACACCGAGCAATGAATAAAAAAAAAGTACAAAAAGAATAAAAACCATGCAAATTACACAAGATACAAAGAAACATGTTACAGTGCCATAGAGAAAAAGCAGACTTGAAAGGTCATTGATATTTTCTTAGACTAGCAGAGGGGACGGTCAAGTGGATGGAGGAGGACAATGTGAGAGTACGAGAGGGAGCGGTCAGACAGATGTGGAGGGGCCTTGAATGTTAACAGGAGGATTTTTAAATTGAATGTGGAACTCCAGTGGAGCTGGAGACCAAAGAGGAGGGGAGTTACAGCATAGTTCCATTATGTTTAAGGTTGATTTACATGGAAGAAATAGCAGTTTTTCACAGATTTGTGTTTGTCCCTTTCATTTACGCCGTGCTGGGCCACATTTCTCTCTGTTTCTCTTCTAACCACATTTCTCTCTTTTGCTTATTCGTTTATGCACAATCACACTCTGTCATTATCTGTAAAAGGGAAAGATGAGAAAAAAGAGAGAGTGGCATCATTTTCTCATTGTCCAATAATTCAAATGAATGATTCATCGCCATACTTGAGTGTCTTTATAACTGTAATGGTGACAATACTGAGTGAGTAGTGTTATTACTAAACAAATGACTTGAGGTACATTGTGTAAGAGGTATAATGGCTTACTGAGGCCATCATGATTATTGGTATTATCATAATTTCACTTCTGCTAATATAAATCAGGATTAGCTGGATGACTCCATGACCATGACATAATCTACAGTTGCCTAAAGTGGACTAATTAGGTTGATACAGCGGTGGCACTCTTTTTATTACAGCCTGTGCTGCGGTAACTTATCTTTTTCCATTATTCAATCTTTTACCTCATGAAAGTTAATTCACTTTGTCAAAAGAATTCGTAATCATTATGACTCAAAGCCATTTGCACAACGTATGATGATGATGCCTGACGATAAAGATCTGTGGTTAATATATGCGCTGTCATTTAGCCCGGCTCCTATCCTACAGATATATCGGGGGACGAGATCGTGTGATTATCAGTAATGACGTTATCAGAGGGCAGGGACACAGAGCAAACATAGCAGAAGCAAAGGAAACAAATAAATCATGGTTTTTAAAATCGTAATCCAATGCTGATATATGCATAAATACACCTCTGTCCATTACAGCTTTCACATTCCTTTTTCTGTAAAGAAAATGTCTTTCAAAAACTTGTTTAAAACTAAAAATGTGACTGTATTTGTCAAATAATAAACTGAATTCACCATTGAGAAGCTCAACCATTAAAACAAGATTTTCTGCTTAGGGCAGCAAGTAATTAAGTATAATTTGACATCTTAATCAAGAAAGAATAATTTTACTTATTACTTATTTTTTTTATTTTTTTTTAAACATATAATATAATAATATAACAATAATACTTATATTTTAGCATTCACAATATCATGTCGGTTAAATAGCTTCAACATACTGGTGTACGAACCAATACAGAAACATAAAAACTGATTTTAATAATTAACATTGCTGTTAATTTAGGGCAGCTTTGGAATTGGGTGGTGGTCTAATACATGTGTTAAGCACTGAAGTTTATCTGAGTTAGAGGTGAAAGAGTTTTATTATGAGTGTTTTCGTTATAAGATATCAAAAATAATACACAGCAAATACTTTTACCTTTACGATTATTTCGAGTAAAATATCTATTTTTGGAAATTCATGAATATGTTGGCAGATTTTCTTACATTTTTTTGTAAATTATAAAACTTCCATTTTCTTTCTTTCTTTCTTTATTAGGTACATGGCCATAATTCACCCTCTGAAGCCCCGCCTCTCCTCCACCTCGACAAAGGTTGTCATTGCTCTGATTTGGATCATAGCGATTTTATTGGCATTCCCTCAGTGCTACTACAGCGTGACGGCGTATTATTACCCCAGGACTGTGTGCATGGTCAACTGGCCTGATGACTACGGAGGCAAACATCAGCTAAGGTGAAATAACTGGATCATTTTAAGACAACAACAACACAAATGCAGTGAATTGACGCCATTTGATTTAGTGACTACATATGTATATATACAGTATATATACATATACGTATATATTCAGGATACTTAGAGGGATTTTACACACAAAATAATCTTTTCCTTTCTCTCTCTCTGATCCTCTGCAGTTACCAATATGCACTGATATTGCTGATTTACTTACTCCCTCTGCTGGTCATGCTGGTGACCTACAGTATAGTTGGCCGCTCACTGTGGGGTGGACACATCCCGGGAGAGGCATCAGACCATTACCACAGCCAGATAACAGCCAAGAGAAAGGTCACACGCTTGTTTCCCTGCTGCTCGTGTCACCGTGTGTCTCTATAGACGACTGCGGCGAAGCTAAAGTGAAGAATAATGATATGTATGCTGATGAAAGGCTTATTGTTTGTGATTTTCCCACACACACAGGTGGTAAAGATGATGGTTGTTGTGGTGGTGACCTTTGCCCTCTGCTGGCTGCCTTACCACATCTACTTCATACTGGGATCGTTTAATAGAGACATTTATAAACAGCATTACATTCAACAGGTTAGCCACTTCCTCTCTTTCTTGTAATAATTCTTTTTTTCTTCGATTCATCCATTGACAGTGCATCCTGTTGTCTTTCCTTGACAGGTTTACCTCGCCATATTCTGGCTGGCTATGAGTTCAACCATGTACAACCCCATCATTTACTGCTGTCTAAACCAAAGGTAAAGAAAACGAAATAAAAAAACAACAACATTTCCGCTCCCAGCTTGTGTCCCAGAACCAATTCTCTCCTCTGTCAGCAGGTTTCGCGCCGGTTTCCGCCACGCGTTCGCCTGGTGTCCCTTCATCAAAGTGTCAGAGGAGGACAAGATGGAGCTGCAGCACACGCACACCTTCAGGGTCACCATGACGCGCAGCAACCGCAACAACGCCTCGTACACGCGCGCCTCCGTCAAAACAAACAGCACCTCTGAGCCAAACGCAGCCGTCAAGGCTGAGGCGAACAACAAGAACAACAGAGGAACGCCACACCATGAGACAAATTCTCCCGCTGCCAAACTCATGGAGCACAGCCACTGACAACCGACTGAACTCATGACAAGGACAATCTCCACAGGGTGTTATTAAGAGGCTGAATTACAACAGAAAATGCAGACAAAACAGCCAAAGAGTACAAGAATTAATGTGAATATGAACCTGATGGGTGTTTTTGCTGTGAAACAACTGCCTTTTTGTTTGTGCTTGCTGCTTTAATTTGAAAGTCTGTGGATAAATCTGTCCGTCCTCTGTTTCTCATACTTGGATCTAATTCTCCATCTTTACGATGATGTCCTCCTCTTTAGGAGGAAACAGCTAAGTATGTAGTTTTTGGTGTAATTGTAGGATTGTTATATTAAGTGGTTACTGGAGTTGTTGTTTATTTATGTTTGTTTACCTGCACCATAGAAGGTTAGGTATTTGATTTATCATGGTTTCTTTCTTTTAAAATTCCACAGAACAGAGGAGAACTTTACTTATAATTCCTTCTCTTCAGCCATCACCATGAACAATGTGATAATTAAATAGATAATTAAAGTCACAGTTGCAACTCAATTGGCCAAACTGAAAGAAAATGGCATGTTTTACAATATTATACACTTAACAGCCACTTTATTAGGCACACACAGCATAATTGAATTGGCAGGAGGAGACTCAGTGTGGTCTACTGTTGCTTATCTACTTCAACATGAAATGTGATGTGGTCTCAGAGATGGTCTTATGCATACATATTGGATGCTAATGAGTGGTAATTTGACTCTGACATCTTGGCAGAACTGCCACTCACTGGAAATATTCTCTTCTTCAAATCCCAGAAATCAGACTCAATCAGCGAATACCTGCCTGTGTGACAGAAACGACGACAATGCCACGTTCACAGGCACTTTAATTACATTGCTCGTCCAGTCTGATGCATGGTTAACGAGCAGTTGTAAGGTGTACCTAATAAAGTGGCTGGTGAGTGTACCTATGTACCACGAGGGAACCACCTTCCATTATTTACATAAATACAACATTAACACTGCCATTCATGTATTACCTTTCGACTTATAGCAACTTATTTAAAAGAATGTGCTCAGTTGATAAAATCATCGCCTAAATCTTTCAGTGTACAGTTTGATTCTTTTCAAATCTCACGTAGTCTGCAGTGATCATATAAGTGTAATGTTTTCCATGGTCAGTGTACAGTACAGTCCAGACTAAAATGCCAAAAGTGCTGCTATAATTCTGTTGCTGTGAAACGTGACATTGACGACTATTGTGTTATGTTAATGTGAAATGTGCTTAAATGTAAACATGCAACTAAAAGTGAGACGTTGCACGTTATGTCACAGCAGACGTTTTTGACCCTATTTCGTTACCGGCAGGAAAAAGCACAAGTGTTGCTGACGGCAATAATGAGGGCTTTGTTCATCAGTGTGGTTATCAATAGAGGAATTGTGCGCACGTCAGTGGCTGTAGAATATAAAGTCAGAAAAAAGAGAGCTGCCAAAGAAAATGATTTACACAAATGTCGAAATGACGTTTTTGTGTAGTGTAGTGTAAACTCAACATTGTGATGTGCAGCTAAATGGAACTCAGCCTTCATTAACTGGATTATTAACACCTGTGCTTTTACATGTCTGCCATGAAAAAAGTCATGTCATTGTGTTATCATACTAACAAAAAACAGAAACTTGTACTACACCTTATAAAGGTAAAAAAAGTACATATATATATATATATATATATAAGCAAACTTTTGTTAACACTGAAAACATTATGTGATTGATAAATGTAATAAAATTGTAATGCAGTGAGCACTCACACATTTTATGTTTCCAGGAGTGTGGTACTAAACTGTTTGCCCCTTTTCAATCAGCAACACCTGAATAAAATGACAGGTGACCTCAAATGACCCAGCATGACCCCGGGCTGGTGGCAGCCTTAGGCAGAATACAACCCCCTAGTGGTTGGTGGGGGGATCTCCTACATGCTTTAGAAATAAAATTGACTTGAAGGAAAACGTCACCGTTTTGCATTTAGCCTTGTATTACGAGAATAGGGGTAGTATTTTTGAAAAATTGTGCTTTCCAACCCCAGTTTCCCCTGAGTTGAGAAATAATATATCAAAGCTAAATGCAAATCGGTTAAGTATTCCTTTAAGAGAATCCACACATCTACAAAACACAAAGAACAACATCAGTTTGACACAGGTTTGATTTTATTTAGTGACCGATCGACTGTTGGACAGAGATAGTCCCGGCGTGTTGTGAACAGACGCGACAAAGATTTAAGCACCAACGTGTTTTGTGGATTTGTGCTTCAGGAATGAGACACCGAGTGTTTCACTGAGTGCAGGAAGGTGCTTCATCTCCAGAATTCCCTTTTCTTTAAAGTGTTGTAGCTGCTGTGTTTTACATTTCTCATATAACACTTTGGCCATTCTTGTTCCTCTAATATCTGTGTTTGTGTCTCATGGTTGTTGCGAAGTAAATGGTCAGCGTTGTTACAGTGTGAGCAGCTGTAGTTGGTATCAACAACAGGATTTTCTACTCAGTAATGTTTCAGTACATTAGAGAGGAACAGAATCACTACTTTTAACTATAAATGTGCACATTCAGCAGACACGGCTTCCCTCTTTAGTCATGTGACTGCCCTCATGTTACAGGAGCAGGTACCGTCTGAGGGCTGTGTTTTAGACAATGGCTTCCTCTGTGTGCGCACCACTATTGCAATAGTAACATCTCTAAAACAGTATCTCAATATAAAAATAAAATAAATAGCAAATTTAAAGCCGAAAAATATTCCCTAATAGCTCGTTACATGGTTTACAGTATGTGAATGACCTACAGCAGAGTTTCCATTGTTCTTCAACATGAACATGATGCAAGGACAAACTTTTCTTTTTTACTGCAGTTTTGTTGAAATGTCTGTTGCCTTTGCTGTGTTGCAACAGACGTTATCAGACGTTATCACAGGAGTCCTCTAGATGGAGCATGTCAAGAGTGTGTGTGCAACTCTTTTTGTTCTGCCCTGCACTTATTTTTCAGGGTTGAATGTGTGTGTGTGTTTTATCTATACAACTTTAATCTCAGAAAAAAACCCCAAATGAATGAATGAATCTGTGTAATCTAACTACAACATAGTGCATGGGTTTCTGCTGCCTTAAACAGCGGGGGGGGGGAGCTTTCGCCTTCTCGCAGGAGTCACGTAGACGGAGTAAAGCAGCTCCTACTGCGTGACACTTCGACCAGACAGGTTTGATTGGGGAGGGAAAGAAAGGAGAGAAGAGTGAAGGTATAGAACAGAGATGAGGGGAGAGAACAGAGATTATGAGGGGGATTTAATTTGTTAGGGTCTATTTATTGTTCAGCTCCTGTCTCATTCTGCAGCCGACAGCTGTGATGAGTGCCGCTCCTTTCCCACTGCCATCCTCCGACAGCAGGAAGTTGACGTTACACTGAGGCGCCAGTTCTTTAACTGTCTGGTGCATGATCCGGGAGAAACTGGATAAAAACAAATAAAACATAAGACAATGTGTTACACAGTGAAGTAAAGTAGAAAAAGAAACAGAGCTACTGGCTCTATATTCCTGTAGTGAATCAACTTGTAATAGAGCATCGGATAGTCTTGGCATTCAGTCCTCGGGATTTCTGCCTTGATTGTATTCTATAGCCTGCAGAAGCTTCTCACGGAGACTTTCTGCACGTGTGTACTTGTTCATGTTTTACTACAGTTGGCCTGAATCGGCCTGCAGGAGGAGGAGAAGCGAGAACTGGTACAAACTTGCATCATATGTTGGTATGCAGGTGTGTGAGTTCTCCCTCTGAACAGGAAACCGCCCCTTCTGATGCAAACATCCAGAATTTTCCCGATCATAAACTGAAGACATTGCGCAATTTGTTCATAACAAAAATAACTTAATTTTAGTGAATTAAGCTTGATTTTTAAAAAAGGTTTTATAGCAGATATTGGAAAATGAATCTCTACAACACCTCGTCTTTAATGTCATAACTGGAAGAGTGGGAACCGCCTCTGTTGGCACAAACTCAGTCTTTGTTTCCACGGATCATAAACTGAATGGCATTTGTACCATAATGTAACATGACCCATAAAAAAAATCACTTTATTTCACTAAATAATATTTGGTCAATAAAGGATTTGTTTTTATAGCAACATGGTGGAAAAGAGGAAACAAGAGAATCTAATTCCACCTCAGATACTGTTTTTCTACTTGCAGCTGGTGGCATACATAATGATTAGGTGTCACACCTAATCATTATTTATGCCATAACAAAAGCATGAGTCAGTATGACCTGGATGCAGCAAGGAGCAAGAAATGATCGTAGCAAACAGCACACATTTAAGTTTCTCACGACACAGCTAAGAGAGAAAAGTGTTATTATGACAATAATAAAAAAATCATTTAACGGCTTCCCCGTGTTTGTATGTGTATTTGTTTTCTCATGTGTGATTTCATACACTTCATACACTGGACAATCAGCGGTTTCAATGAATTAAACGTACTGTGGATGTAGCTTGTAAAGTGTCCCGTCCACCCCTACGGTGATGTTGAGATGGTCCAGTCCTCGGTTCTCTCTGATCTTATCGGCCACGGCTGCCATTCCCGCGCCACAGAGCTGAGCTGCACGACGTGACACTGCTCCACACACCTAACAATAAAAAATAAAAGAGAACGTTATCATTATTATTGCAACAGTTTGCTGAGACACAAGTGTTGAAAAATAAATACAACTCAACTCTCAAAAACTCAAACATGACTGTTTCTAATACAAAGCGAGTCTGATAACGATTTAACTTTAAAATAATGCAGTCACGACAGTAAAGATAATATTGTCTCCAAACACAATGTGGGGAGCAAAACTGGTCAAGAGTTTGCGTTGGCTCCTTCCACTGATGAATTATCAAGCAGCTAAAAATACTTTTTTTATATATATATATACATACATATTAGGGCATTAGTGGGGACTTGGGGGCAAAGTAACCTTAAAACATCTGAAATTGCCCTTAAAACAGAAAAATAGGGGCTTTTTGTGTCCCAAGTCTCACAGAATCTCACCTCTTTGACGATGATACTGTCGTCACAGGTGCTGTTCAGTCCTAAGTGTTGCAGGATGGATCTGACCTGCAGCAACGCCAGTCTGTCACTGGAAAGAGGGAAACACACAAAACAAAAGTCTGAGCTGAATCTTCTGTGGATAAAAAGCAGCAGAAGCTTTAAATATAAGCGAAGATAATTTGTTGCAGATGCTGACTGGAGTGAAGTCTTTCATATTTTCGACGAGCATGTTGAGACTTGACACCAACAAAAGCAAAGTACTACAGTAGTGTTGTTTTTTGTTTTTTGTTTTTTTTACCTCTCTATCTGGGAAAGGAACTTTGTTTCAAAGATGCTTCTGGTTTTCAGAGTTTCAGAGATCTGTCCTCTGAACAGGAATCCTTTCCTGGTCATGTCGATGAGGATGTTTCGCACGATTTCACCGAGGTACATGCCGCTGCACATTTTCTCATATCTGTAAAACACAGGCAAGCACAAGACATGCACTTAAAATAAATGACACATAAATACTAGAAGCCAGGCTAACATAGCCTGTAAACAAAGGTGTACATAGTAGTAGATGGGAGTGGAGGAGGAGGTTACCTCTGTTTGCCTGGATTGAGTGAGAAGTCATCCACATTGCGGTCGTACTCTGTCCTAATGTCGTCGAGGCATCCGTTGTCTCCGAACGCCCCCCACTCCATGTTGACACACATGCGTCCGCTGTCGCCCTCTATTGTTTCAATGTTCCTCATCTCCTCCATGTAACACGCATTACTGCCGGTGCCTGTGATCACACACAAAGTCACGTTAGATGAACAGAGCCCAGAACAAAAAAAGAAGAATATTTAGTTGATAAAAAGGTGAACTAACCAGCAATGAGTCCGATCTCACAGGTGGGTTCTTCATAGGCACAGGTCATCATCGTTCCTACCGTGTCATTGACTACGGCGACAACATCCAGGTCAAATTCCTGAAGAAAAAAAAAGTGTGTGTTTACACAAGAGGTGACAATTAGGGCTGAACAAATCATGGAAATTTCAAGCAAAACGCAATATGATTTACAGCAATTTTCAATTTGAAAAATTCAAGCCAAAATATGTATCAAAATACCATTTTTAGATTAAATATTGTCCTGACCTACAAATCATGTTCTACAGACTGAAGAAAACATCTTTGTTTCACAACAGATTTACACACACAGCAGGCACTTTAAATGTGAGAATAATTGTGTAAGAGTTATATTATTGTGTCAAAAATAATCGCTATTAGATATTTATTAAGTTTCGTACAGTACAATTCCAATATTCTACCTCTCTCCTCTTAATGGCATCCCTCAACAGTCCCACCACATCCTCTCCTTCACAGTCCGTGGCCTTGAAGCCTTTGGTCCACGTCACCAGGATTCCCTACAACACACACAAGAAGAAGTTATCATTTATCAGTTATTGATACATAAATTCTTACATAGATTCCGCAAACGAACAACTACAACAAGGAAACGCGACAATTATGTAAAACTGAAATGCCAGACTAGTGTTTTTATGTACAAATGAAAATGGGATAAATTGCTGAGCAAATAACACACAGGACTGAGGGAGAGGGAGGCTCCGCTATCTTGTATGTTTCTGCAACACTGTCAATCTGTCAAAAACTGGTTCCGCCTTTCAGACAGTTCCTCCAATCCTCATGCAGAAGCTCAGCATCCGCGCCTGCCCACTGCTTCATTGACTCCCAGAGAAGCTGAGCTTCCCTGGTGTTTACGTTTTTTTGCCGCAAAAAAACTATTCTGTGTCGTCACATAGAGAACAGTTGAAGCTGTGTTTAAAAACGAGTGGTTTTAATGCGGAGGCTGCTACGGGAATACGAAAAACCACGGAATACAGCTGATTCTGTTGTCTTAACAACAATGAATGGAAACACACAAAGTTTGAAAAAGTCATATTGTGCAAAAATTTCTGCTTGAGATCGGTGGGAAAGTTGGCACATCAATAAAAGTTGTGTAAATGTCAATAAAAGAGAACATTAAGAAATCACATGACTGAAAAGTCTGTCCCACTTCCACATTTTTCTGAATTAGAGAAATAGTGGAGATGTCAGCTGCAGCGGTCCAGAGGAGGCACAGTATATGTGAACTGATGAGGAATGCACAAAACAACAAACCGAACAACAAAAACAGTGCTACACGTTGAAGAAAGAAAGCAGCAGTGCGGGACACACTGTGGTCTACAAGGAGGAAGTAAACTGCACTCACAGCGTCCAGGCTGGTCTGTCGACAGGGAAATGAGAAAGTGAAGCCCAGAGGAAGTCGGGTGTTCTTCATGCCCATGTAGTCCAGGAAGTCACTGATGCAGTGAACAATGTGATCAAACAACTGGAACAAGAAGAAGAACAGTTAGTTAGTTAGTTATTAGTTGTCACTCCCCCACAACTTAAGGTGTATTGGATTTTAAGGTGGAGATATTTGTGACTGCATTAGTTTTCATAATTGCCGTCAGTTTAACGTGGATTCTTTGCTCTCACCTCCTCTCCCGTTCCCTGCATCACTTCCAGAGGAATGGCGTAAATCTTGTTGTGCATCTCCACCGATCTCTTCTTTCCAGAACGAATCTTGACCAACAGAACTCTGAAGTTGGTTCCTCCTAAATCCAGAGCCAAGAAATCACCGTACTCTGGATAACGAAGAGAGGTAGAAAAAACAGATAATGACCTCAGGTCTCTGCTGCTTCTTTTAAACAACGGTGCACGTGTGTAGTGACAAACTGAACGAGTATTTATGTAGCGTATGCGTCACCTGTGCCATCAGGAGTGCTTCGGACAAAGGTTGGCAGCATTTTGACAGTAGCGGAGTCCTGAGTGCTCTTTGAGAGTCCATTTTGGATCTCGATCCTCATTCGATTCTTTACCTGAAGAGAAAACATCATATGTTAAAGCTTTGGTCTTCGTAAAAATAAACAATGCAACGTTATGTTTATGTGTCCTTGATTTAAAAACAGGCACTGTCGGGCAATACCATCACACCTGACTGAGGGAGTGTTTGTGTGTATACAGCAGCAGTGCTGGGGTGGGTGGTCAAGAAGAAGAATTGATCACATCAAACTGCTGAACAATCTGTGGGTTTTTTTGAGCAGTAGAATTCATTTCTGAAACGTTTGCGGACACTTCCGGAACTTGTTTTTCACAGTGGCTTGAATGTGATGAACATTTGTTTCTACACAAGTTGTATCAATGTGAACAAACGCACAGAAACACACGACAGACTCTCTCTCTCCTCACCTCCAGTAGCTGGTCAGTGTTCAGGTGGAATTCAGACAGCATTTCGTGGATTTGTCGCGACTGGTCGGCGAGTCTGTAGGCTACAGCCGTCACCATGGCAGCTCCCTTCCCACTGCCACTCTCTGACAGCAGGAATCGAACATCACAGTCCGGGACCAAACGGCGCACTGTCCTATGAAGACGGCGGGCGTACCTGAAACAGGTGTGGGGGTTAAGAGCTGAAACTTTAACAGATACAATAACAGACAGACAGCAGTTCTCACTGATGTGAACGCCTGTATTTTACTCACTGTGGATGCATTTTGTAGAGAGACCCATCGATGCCGACAGTGGTCCGCAGACGTGACACACCTTTGTTCTCCTTGAGCCTCATTAGGATTGCAGACAGTGTGGAAGCGATTAGGTTTGCAGAGCGGAAAGACACAATGGCACAAACCTGAGGGAGAAGCAGAGGAGAGGGGAGGAAGTCATCAGGCAGCATATTCTAACGAAATGATCAACACCGCAATGTAACCTGAGACTTTAAAGCAGGACTATGGTGTTAGCGGAAAATCAGCCTTGCAATATTAGGGCCACTGACCAGGAGTGAATGGCAAGAAATTGAAAAACACAGAAGCATGAAAAATGGATGCCGACCGGCATGGACATGGCTCCACGGGTTGTCGAAAAAGCAACCAGACTTGCAAAGTTCCACTTTAATAATAAAATCATACATATATTGCAGGAATATCTGCACTCACGCTTCAAATTTAATGTGCACATAGCAAAAAATATCCACACACAAGTTGTTGCTCTCCCAAAAAACAGGTATTACCTATAGTCTACCAGGTTTAAAAGTGAAATCATGGAAGCAGGACAGAAATAGCAGTTAGCCACCGGGGGGCGACTCCTCTGGATGCAAAAAGTCTGCAGGAAAATAAGCCCACTTCTCTCTTGCTTTATAACGTCAGTAAATTTTTTTATGAAAGGTTTGTGATTAAGAGTTTTGTTAGGCAGCAACGACTGGTGTGCAGATTCTTTCTGCTATTTATCATTTTGCCAAACCTGCTCAGCAGCCAGTGTTTATTGAATTTAGACACACATGCCTTTGAGACACTTTTTAAATCATCTAAATGGAGAAAAACACTGTCCATTTATTTTTTTCCTTTTTCCGTGTCAAATAAAATCACATGATTCAAAGCAGTGTCTGAGCATCAGTACGTACATGCTGCACAGCCACACAGTCTTCATCAGAGGGCTCCACTCCAAGTTTGATTAAAATCTCTTTGGCTCTGGTCAGTCCTTCCTTGCTCCTAACGTAACAGTTCCACAGAGAGAGGGCAATGATTTAGTTTTGTACATTCCTTATTAAAAAAATCCAGTACAATTAGTACAGTTAGCTGTGGATTGACTTACTTCTCGATGGCCGAGATATGCTTGGTGTCAAACTTCCCTTTCGTGAGCAGCTCAGGTGTGATCCTGCCCTCAAACAGCATACCCTCTCTGGCCATTTTCACCAGAATGAGACGAACCAGCTCCCCCATGTACATACCACTGACCATCTTCTCAAAACTGCAGCAAAGGAAAAGTGCTGGTTACATCTATATCTCTCCATCTGTGTCTAGTCCATTTACATTTACTGAATTAATTGTGGTATTTCATGTATATTCTGAAGCCAGGTCATATCTATAGAAGTGGTTTCAGTTGGTCTGTGTTAAATATCTAAAGCAAGGAGGCTGCAGCAGCTGCAGAAAGACAGAGAGACATAATTCAGCCACTCCTCTTTGTCACAGACACACTGTCTCCTTCACAGCCACTTTACAGACACCATTTGCATATGTTACTAAAACAAAGCCGGTATGACACAGAGAAGGCGACCAAACAGGAACTTTCACTTCTTTAGCCTTTGAATAATCAAATACGGCTAAAATTCAAGCTCATGAAGTAACTTTGTTCACATTAATTTCACAAGTTAACTTAAAACGGTTGCAAAATAAGCAACTTAAAACATAAATGTTAAAAAGGTTTTCCAGGTCATGTCAGTCTTTCTCTCCACCAAAATCCAACATCAGCAGCAGTAGACGGCGAGTGACTGGACGCTAATCTGAACCTGTGTCGTGCAGCTTAAATCTGATGGTTTTGTGTTGACCTACAGCTGTTTGCCGGGGTTGAGCGAGCCTCGGTCTATCTCTCGGTCAAACTCCGTCCTGACGTCCTCCAGCCTGCCGTCATCTCCGAACGCCCCCCACTCGGTGTTCACACACATCCTGCCCTCGTCTCCCTCCACCTGGTCAATGTGACGCAGCTCCTCCATGTAGCACGCGTTGGTGCCTGTGCCTGAAGAAGAAAATACACTCGTTTGACTTGTTCTAGTTTAAAGTGCAACAACAGAAAAACACACACTCTGGAACGGTTTAACAAAAACAACGTTTTCGTACCGATGATGATGCCGACCTCGCAGCGGTGATCGTCAAAACCACACGTCATCATCGTTCCAACCGTGTCATTCACTACAGCCATGATGTCGGCATCATAGTCCTGAGAGAATAAAATGCATAAGAAATAAGTCATTTGAGTCCCAGCACAAGGAGACTGAGAGTACAGTAAAGAGTTTGGCATCAAATGAGAGAAAAGTTAAGAAAACTCACCCCTCGTTTCTTAATGGCTTTGTTGAGCATGTCGACGACATCCATCCCCTCCACTCCACTGGCCTTGAAACGTTTTGTCCATGTGATGAGATAGCTCTGTAGGCGGGCAGGAGCGAGAGAAAGAGGGCACAGGTGTTAAAGAAATGTCTACTGTGCACAGACACACGGTAAAAGAGGGGCAGATATTATGCGATTTTTCTCTTCTCTCTGCTCCTTTTCAGTCTTTTCATGTTTTTGGTATTGTTATTTTCATTAGAAAGATTTGTTTTATAGGTTTCATTTTTAAATGATAAAATAAACTTGACACACAAACAAGAAATGCAACAAGAAAAATCTATAAAATAAAAAATCTATTGCTGTGCAGAGCCTTGATAAACAAATCACTGGATTATTCGATTAATTGATTATTAAATTAATCGTCAGCTATTTTAATATGGTATTTTTTATAAATTAAACAAGCTTCTTGATGTTTCTGCTTCTTAAATGTGAACATGTTTTCATTAAAAGTGAAAAGTGAAAGTGACCAAACAAATACTCGATTAACTGATTTTGAAAATAAAAAAAAACAGATTATTACTGGATAGTGTTGCAGGTTTGATCGACGTGATTTGAGTGTTACCTCGTCCAGTTTGGTCTGCTGGCACGGGAAGGAGAAGGTGAAACCAACAGGGAGTTTCTTGTCTTTGATGTTGTGTTTTTCCATGAAGTCTCCGAGACATTCTGCCACGTGGTCAAACAGCTGGAACAGCATGTGTGGAAAGAGAGGTCACGTTTAAGAGAATCTGTGTGTCTGTTTGTGTTTGTGTGTGATTATTTCAGAATCAACCTACTCTTGTCCCAGTGCCGTGAATGATGTCCTCTGGAGTATCGTAGATTTCGCTCTCCATCTGAACGGTTTGTCTCTTTTCGTGGCTCACTTTGACGCGGAGGATTCTGAAGTTACTGCCACCCAGGTCCAACGCGATGAAGTCACCTTTCTCTGTTCAGACAGATCGGGAGAACAATGTCATTTTGCATTCATGTATACAAGTGTTGACATTTATAACAGTAACTTTAAACCGGGCTTTTCACACACAACCATCTCTAGGGTTAGTGGGTGTCAGTTCTCTGGATGAAAAATGCCTTGCTGATACCAGAGATCAGAGGACATAGACTGGTTTGAAATTATAAAATAGTAAATCACAACATCTACTCAAAACAAAACACACCAATGCCAGTTTCTGCTCACCTGTGCCATCTGGGATTGATCTCACAAACGTCGGCAGCATCTTCAGGGCAGCGGTGGGGTTAGTGTCCCGGCCCAGTCCTTGGGCCAACTCCATCCGGAACCGGTGCGAGATGTCCAGCAACGTCTCATCAGAGAAGCGCATGGAGTAGAGGTACTTATCGATCTGAGATGACACATCAGATAAAAACACACAGAAGCATTATTTGTCTTGACCATTATTCATCAGTGCATTACAATAATTATTGTCCACATCCTTTGCAGTATTTGCAAACCACATAGTCTTTTGTTTGCATTTGCACAAGGATGTGGTTAAAATGACTCACTCTGCATCCCGTAAGATTTCAAACCATCCTTTATTATGAGCCACTTCCTGATTGAGTGCAATACACTGAAGTGACGCAAAAATGGATTACAGCCATAAAGCGAGAATTACCAAAAGAACGTCCTTGAATGAAGCGACCATCACGTAGTCACCTTGTACACGTAACGCAGAGTGAAAACCAGAGCACTGACACAGTCCCTCAGCTCTGTTTTCATGGGCAACATTATAAATAAATGTGTGATTAGGCCAAAAAAGGGATAAATTAGGCCTGAGGTTTTGTGACTTTTCTGACAGATGTCACAATTTTGATTTGATAGGTGACAACAAATGTTTAAGGCAAGGTCCAGTTCACTATTCATCATGCAGTTGGTAAAGAACAGAATGTGACGTAGGAGCATTCCCACACGACACCGTCAAACCTTTAACTCCTCTGTATTCTGTTGGGAGGGTTAGAACTTAAACTTAGGAGTTACTTTTATACTTTTCATAGAAGATAGAACATTTAAAAAGAGAATAATTAAATAAGTTAAATTGTAATTTGCCAATTGTGTTGTTGGAAATTCTTATTGTGATATCAAAATGATGAATTGTTCAACCATAGTATATATCAAGTACCTCTGTATATACTCAGAATGTAAAAATGTAAATAAAGGTCTGCAGCAGAATTTCAGCTGAGTCATGTTGTGGGCCGTTTACGTCTTCTTTAAAAGGAGAAGAATATTTGTTACACAGTTGGAGAACGATGTCTTTGTAAATAGCATGTAAGAGCACAAATGTCTGAGGTGACTGTATCAGACTGATGTCAGATATTTAAATTTGGGATATTGGTATCTGTATTGAACACACAAAAAAGTGGTATCAAGTGGTGCAACCTCTAATATCCAGCATCAATAATGGAAGAAGAGAAGAAAATAATTAGATCATTTCACACAGTAAGGGCACTGTAACCACAGATGCACCGTCCGGGAGGTCACAACCTCAGGAAATCATCTTTACTTGGCTGCAGAAACTGCCCAGTGTTGAAAGCGTGTGACGGATAAACGCAAACAAACTGAGCTCTGAGGAAGGAGTGGCGTGAACCTTTAGGAACCTTTAGGAACAGGATGTTAGACAATCCTGCTGAAATACACTGTTGCATCAAACAGTGTGATGACGCAAATACAAGGCATTTTATATACATATATAATGCCTTGTATTACATATGTACATATACATATATATATTTATATATATATATATATATGTTACAAGGTCACAGATAACACAGTGTGACTTGGACACTGTGATCCCGTAACACGTGACTGTCTGGTAGAATGACTCATTGTAAGTGGCAGTGATAGGAATTCTGTAACTTCCTGCCCCAGGAGTCACACATTAACTGTACTTCCTGTACAGCAGCTCTGGTCTTTGGTAACTGGACCGGGACAGTATTACACGTTTGGGGGCGTGAAACTGTTTACAGGAAGGAATTTGCACCAGTTGGTCACAGAAATCGGGCAATTGAGTATTGAGCAAGTGTGTCAGCAGACACTGAAGTGTTTTTGGACATTAACAGCAGATTTGTACCATTTTAAAACACAGCAAACTACATAAATAATGTCAAACAAGTAAATCCAGTACACATGAAAATATAATTAAAAGAAATAAAGACACTGCCAATCACTTCCCCTGCACTCGTCTCATCTTAAAAGTTGTTCTTTTGTGTTTGTGCAGTGCAAAAAAGAAGAAAAAAGAAAAAGTAGTGTGATGGTTTTAGTGCGTGTAGTGAAGGGTGTCAACAGGTAGTTAAACACTATAAACCGGCCGTGAGCCAACGCGGCTGCCGTGTAGCATCAAATACGTGACAAGAGTCCAGCCTTCAAATTACCACGTAGGTGTTACATTCCATACACTTTGTCTAAATGTGGAGTGAGCCTCTGGGATGGAAGCTCATTAACACATGCTCTTGTCAAACAGAGGGCCACAGCTGAGACAACTCATTCTGTTTCACCCTCATAAGCTCTGGAAATGACGTTAGCGCAATAAAGCTGCAGGACAGTGCCATAAAAAAGGGCCCGTGTCCCTCACTGTCATTTTATACTAAGATCTAGTCTGTGCTTGAAAACTCCATCCTCACTATCTGTAGCGAATACTGCACTGCACTCCTATCTTTCACAAAACAAATCACCAAAATAATGTCTGCCTATTGGATGTTTAGACCATTTAAAACCAAACTAACTAGAGCAGCTAAAAGACAGATTATAATATACATACTGTATATTCACATATGTCGATAAAGAGGAAACAAAAACCCAGAAAATGTGGTTTTGCCATGTCAGCCTATGACAAAGCAGCAATACCACAAATATTTGATGGTATTTAAAAGTATTTTTGGAGTTTGACCCATCCATCTTCTTTCACAACTATAGAAAATATGAATCCCACCCAAAAAAATGTAGATGTGTTAATGATTTAAGTTTACAGCTAAATATGAAGTGGAAAAAAACATTGCCTTATTTTATGGTTCTGCACTGGAACTATTGCACCTTGTTCCATTTATAGATAAGTGTGATACTGTCATTGGAGCAAATTAAGCCGTGTAAAGTTCATGTTCATGTTCACTGCCGGTGATTCTGTCGAGAAACAATAATTTGTCTGTCTGCAGCTTTGTGGACGACGTGTATTCTGATTTCAGTGGTATTGGTTGTCATTTCCATTTTATCTCTTCTCCATCTTCTCTGACACAGATCGAAGTTACAGGAAGTTACAGACGACAAACACTGAGGGCCTCATGTTAAACAGAGACCATCAATTCCTCGGCCTAAATTAATCCCAATTCAGGACAGAATCAGCATTTCTCTCTAGTGATTGTATACTATCCCTTGCCGACAGTGTCAGTCTGTTCCAGAGGCCTATCTTTCACGAGGAGCCACGGTGACCTCGACCTCTAGACACCAAAATCTGAGCAGTTATTCCAAACATTTGAGTCAAATTTGAAAGGAATCTCTCAAAGTGATTAGAAGATGAATTCACAAGACCAAAAACGTGTGCAAGGGCACAGTGACCTTCATCGTTAAATGATTTCTTCATGGCTTACGTGAGATATCGCATTCCCAAGGCAAACAAAGGGTTTTCTGAGGTCACAGCCACGTTTAAAGTAAAAACACTTGATTTTTAATGCTCAAAGTGAACTAAACAAAAGAACAGAAGCTCAAGCTCAATTGATTCCATGTGACATTGGCTTTTGCCCACCATCAGTTTCTCCTTCAAGAGAACACTTTTTGTGGTCATAAGAATAGACATTGTCATCATCTCAAATTCTCACTGGTTAAAAACCAACTTGGGTTTAAATAGTTTTTTGACAATGTTTTTAAATCACATGTGCTGCATTATACATGATGTCCTGACTTACTTCTCTTAATGGTTTCATTCCATCTATCACTACTTCCTGCTCTGGAATCTTAATTCTGATGATGGAGACTGTAACTGTAGAACCAGTCTGAGATCATCCTTTATTTGTTGGCATTACAATATTTGATCATGTTCTCAGTCAGTATGTTTACATGACATTAGGAAAAAAAAAGAAGAAAGACTTCATGTGTTAGTCTGACTAAACTGTCTGGGCTTTTAAATACACGTAAACGTGTTAGTCTGACTGAATACATAGCATTTCTCAAAGTCAGACTAACATAGATAATGCCAGGTGACTACTGCGTGAATCAGTTGGACTACAGTTGGCATGTGCTTGCACCACACTTCCCAACCCTGGTTACCTCCTGAGAATAATAGAAGAAGCTGGTACACAGAAGAATAATGTACTAGCAACAATAAAAGAGTAGAAATTGAGGCTGTTGCATTTTTTAGACAAATTTTATGCTCTATCAGTTGAAAAAGAATTGGATATTCTAAAGTTAATGGAGGGTAGACAGACTGCCTAACGTTGGGCAAGGGCAGTATTCCACTTGACTACGTACTGCTGTAGCTTGACTATTGCTGCTTTTCCTTTTCAGAGAGTTCTTGCTCTACTCGGCTCTATTCGGTCAGGCAGAGCACAGACTCTGTCTGACAGTCACTGAACTAAAATCTGGCTGACCGGGTTGTGTTTCAGCTCACAATCGCCGGATTTAGCAGTGCTGTCTCTGAATACACCAGACTCCTCTGCTAAATAATACGATTTTAGACATTTCCTTGCTAAATGTTGGAGGTTCCAGGATTTTTAAGTCTTTAAGTTACCGATCTACAGTGCCACATTGTTCGGTTTGATTCTTGTGTTGTGCTCATGACTCTTGCAGTGACGACACTCTCTGACCAATCAGTGGTCATACCAGTATCGGCTCAGCTTGCTTGGAACCCCGGCAGAGCAGGTACTAAATAAAAGCACCAGACACCAGGTACTATCGCTAATGGAAAAGCAAAACAAACAAGGAGAGTCATGCCGAGTGCCGGGTAATGGAAAAAGATTGAATAGATAATGCAATTGGGCGTCAAGCTAACTTCAGTTGGACCATATTTGGACTAAAACTCCTGAGAATAATAGAAGAAGCTGGTGCACAGAAGAATAAGATAAAAGCATATTTAGACTGACAGCAAGGTCAGTTTTATGCTCTATCAACTTAAAGAATTGGATATTCTTAAGTTAATGGAGGGTAAGAAGACTAAGTCTAATACTAACAAGCTGTAAGGGAGCATATGACCTCGAGTACATCATCATGTCCTTGTATACCAGGTCAAGGGCAGCAGTCCACTCAAAAAAAACATACTCAAGCTGCTGTGGCTTGATTATGACTGCGTGTGCTTGACTGTGCCTGTGGAAACTGCACCGAGTGATCTCAGCGGGATTCTTTATTCAAATGGCCTCTTTAAATTAAGAATGAGCTCCTCCACAGCTAATTGAATGAGAAGCTCATTCTTCTTAGGCAGTCTACTTAAATAACAATGTGGTAGTGGCTGACTGGCCCGGGGCCTGGTTACAAAAGGACAGGATTAAAAGCAAACTTCTCTCCCCACACAGAGAGCCAAGAAAAAGCCACTGAACCAGTGACTGAATCCAGTTCAGGGTGCAGGACAAGAACTCATCATCAGTGTGTTATGACTCAGTACTTCACAAGTACTGCAGAGACCTTGTCTGAGCATCACCTGACCTCATCTCAACTCTGCTGCAGTGGCTTATTTTAGCACTCACGTGAAGATACAGCAGCTGAATTCATCCTGATCTTTCACTGTTAACTTCACTTCTTCTGTCAAACAATTTTAAAAAAAACAACAATGCATAGACAGACTGCAAAAGGCGGCAACTTATCTGACAGAGTTTACACACGATTGTCAATGTCATGATTTTCATCAATGTCAGGGACTGTTTACGTCGCGGACCTATCGTATCCGTCTTGGCATTGTTATCTCTGCGAGGAAGGTCATGTTTTCATAGGCTTTATCTGTAAGTTTGTTCTTCTTTTAGCAACTTCCTGTCCACGGTAATGCGATCACCTAAGTATGTTCCCATTAAATATTGGTAAGAGTCGGCCCGCCGACAATGACGTTGCGATAAATGATCACATTTTCAAGATATCCCTGTCAAAAACTCAACAATAATTTAGTACTGATCTGATCTAGATTACTAGATACATTTGGCAGCAGTTTAAATTAAACACGCTTCAGTCTTGTTGTGTATATCTCTGCGACATCTTAACAGATCAGTTTGTCAAGCTTATGTAATAAGGTAATAGCTTTAAGCAGGTAAAGTTCTAAAGAGATCCAGAAAGTCTTCTGGATCCAGAATGTCAAAACTTGAAAGGTGCCAGTTTGTAAAACACAGGTGACAAAGTGTTTAAGCCCAAAGTCTCAAACCTGAGGCATCCCCAATCGACTAAACATCCAGTTATCTGTCTTATGTTTTCATTTACAGTTTCATTTTGCATAATCCATATGTCTTTTGTTGCAAACTCTAATTTAAATATCGAAATAATTCTGTGAAATATCACAAATGCTATTAAAGCAATATCACGAATGGAATACCGTTCCAATAGCCCACTCCTCCCCTACGGAACAGTTGCTCTTTTTAAAAGGGTTTTTGAATTATTTGACCTCACTGGACTCTCAGTGGTCTTCTGAGTTATTCACCTGGTTTAAGCCTTGGTGGACGTCTAAACTCTCTGAATGCTTCTGCTAAAGCTTGACAAACAATAAATGATATGAATCGCAATTGTACGGAAGAGGATTAGGGTCAAATGCCAATGGCGTCTGTTTTTTTTTATTTTTGCACACATGACTCCATAAAGGCCACAGTTTCCCCTCTGACACACAAGTCTCTCAAATCCCACCAGGAGCTTGTTTTAAATATCAGGAGGCAGATTACACTCTCCAGCTATCCCTCCTTCCCCTTTTCCTTGCACACACACACACTCTCCTTCTCCCTCCCCTTTTTGTCTGCCCCCTCCCTCCTTGTCACTGTCAGGTCACACTGAAACCCGACTCCTTTCTTTCATTGTGTGTGTGCAAGTGTGCGTGTGTGTAGAGCCTCACCGGTGTGGAAAACTACTGTCCTCTACACCGCCCTCTACCGCCACCTTCCACTCTCCTCTCTCTGTTCACAGTTGTGTACACCAGTCTTATTGTTACCTACGCTCAGTGAACGAGACACTGCTTTGGTTTCTCTCCCTGACCTCCAACCACGGTTTGGAGGAGCGAGACAAGGACAGTGCAGTGGATTCAGTCACACAAGGCCCATAATAATCCACCCACTCACAGACACAGTGATGAAATCATTTCATTAACACTTTCACTCGCTTGGAACATGAGCTGTGTGTTGAAGGGCCTGTTCTTTGAAAGGCTACACAATAGGTACACACCTGATACTACCTGTGTGTGTGTGTGTAGGAGCCATGTCCTCCTGACACCTATGGTCACATGATACAAAGCTGGCCTATTTTAAGGAGGCAGGGAGAGGGAAAGACAGCAGGTATGAGGAGAAAGGGAGGGAGGGAGGTGCGTTGTAGTAGATGAGATCTTTACTGCAGATAAATGGATTGACAATTCAGGCAAACTCAAAAGTGCAGCAAAGGAGAGGAGAGGAGGAAAGGAGAGGAGAGGAGAGCAAAGGAATGAAGTGCGACGGCTTTTTCCATCTGCACAAGAAAACCAGCAGAGCCTTCACTTGGTAACACTGTGTGACATCATCATCAGGAGACCTTAAAGGGACCCTGCACCGTATTAGGAGCACATGTTGCAAAATGGGTCTGGAAGTATTTTAACCTCTAACGATGACTCAGTTTTTTGTTGTTTTTTTTTGGTTTTTAATGGAACATTAGATTAGGGAGGCACATGTGATGACTCTGCCGTCGCAAACTATTAAAAGCTGCTGTGATCTGAGCCTGAGTGACACACTCACCACTGTGAGAGCGACATAACTGGTCCTGTCAGTTTTAAAAAGAAGAGGTCTTACAGCGGGGAGTTATGAAAGGCTGCAGTTATGAAAGACACACATTCATGGTGTTCACGTCGCCTCGTTCTCCTCCTTCAAGCAGCACTCGTGCTTCACACTGTAAGGATTTTCAAGGACTGGTCTTTTAGTCTATTTAAGGGGGAAATGAAAAGAGTATATTTCTCAGATTATCACAATGACAATCAGTTATTAACTGTAGGCTACTTGGTTTATTTTCCCCTTTCTGCTCAAAGGTATTTTATTATCAATATCAATATAACAAAGGTTCAATATATAGCGATATAATATTATTTAACCACTGTGCAAACATTGAGATACAACAAATTATCAAACACTTACTCGATTAATCGATTATTAATTGATCATTAAAGAATTAAAAACATGTTTTCAGACTATTCTGCTTCTTATATGTGAAAATGTTCCGGTTTCTTTGCTCCATAAAAAAAATAAATCATTACTCGATTAATCAATAAATATTTCAATTTCCATTCAATTCTTTATTGCAGACTCTCAGGAGGTCCACTAACATACAAAAGTACAACCACAGCTATCAATTTAGTTATTTAATTTAAACGTTCATATGGAGGCTATCATACCAATGCTTTCTGTATGCTCGACAGATTAATCAATTATGAAAATAATCATTAGTTGCAGCCCTAATTATTGCTATGCATGCTTTCTGACATTTACCGCAATGATTAAATACATCGAATGATTTTAAACTTCTTTTTTTTTTCCCTGTGACAGACATATCAACTCCAACAACAAAGAAACCTTTGCTTTGCTGAAATAGTCAAATGCTGCAATGCCTCAAGTTTATAGGGTGTTGTATTTGTACTTGTTTTATGATGAGTCACAGTGAGGGATACAAGATTATTGTTTGCTCTGCTCACTTCAATAAGTTTAGAAAAGAGTGAGCCCAGCACTGAACCACGATCATCATCGGATTCCCAACAACTCTTGAGCAAAGATAGAATTAACATAACATCAATAATGATAATTGTCCAGATGCTTTTTGATGCTTTCACTCATGGTGGACCCGTAACAATTTAACATGGTTCTCAGTGCTTGAGGTAGAGTGATGAATTGGTTGGGCTGTTTATTCAGGTCAATATTTGCTTTTAATCGTCTTTGCCTGCTAGTTATTTGAAACCTGATACATGGTGTCACAGTCTTGTCTTAAACATACATTTTAAATGAATATTCTGTAAGTAATTACACTGCAGTGCAGACATTAAATGCAGAATGGAGAGGGAGACAAGAAAATCAGCTAAATATCAGTTGCCCTGATTTCTACTAATCAGCATCAGTCATAGAAAGACCCTTATCAGTCGACCTCTACTCTATACCACTCTCAAATTATGGCTACGAGCTAAGTGTTTGGTAGTTAAGGCTTGGTAGTTGTTACGCTATCTACTAATTCATTATTATGGCCCAGAATAATCATTTCCCAGGGTGACGTTCACCATGTGACGTTCACTGGTTCTCTCCAGAGTCCAGTGTGTGTTTCTAGTGTCTAGTCTACAGTTTTTATTTCTATTGTTAAAGAAGAACAATGTCATTTGGAAGTGAATATTTAGTTGTATTCACTGAATTCTTGACACATTTGTGTCCTGGAGGACAGCATAATAACAGGACGAAGAAGTTTAAATCATTGTTAAATCCAGTTGGACATTGATTGGTGTTTACCAATTCTGGAAACGAAGATGTTCTCAAATGTCTTGTTTTGTCCACAAACCAAAAACGATTCAGTTTTAATGATTTCTTTGTCAAATGGAGCAATGAAACAGTAACAATTCCAAGTGTTTTTCATTTATAGAAACATTTGATAATTTAATGTTTAGTGATTAATTGATATCAGTCAGACCTTCAGCCCCTCTGCAGTGGCTTCCAGTAGCTTTGAAATCTTTATTTTATTTTATATAAATGTTAAAACGTAAGCCTCTCTCAGATCAACAACACACAGAAATATTCCCTTGATGTTCCAGGTTGTGAATGACGATTTATAGTACAGTAACATAGTGTAACGATGAAAACACATCCACCAACCCAAAACGGTATTTCCAGTACATATCTACCTATTCCTCTATCTATCTGTATATATGTATGTATATCTCTATCATAGCTGTCCACAGTGTACACTTTAACTAATGAGAGAGTTTTTTTTAATAACATCAAAAGGTCCACAAAGGCACGTTCCTTTCCTTGCAAGAATATTTACTCAAAGGCCTGAGGCCAACGGTCAACTACTTTAACTGGTCACAAATAACACTGTAACAAGTAATCCCTTGTCCATAGGGGTTATGTAAAAAATAAAATAAAAGTAAAATAATATATGGGCTACTAAAAAATATGCATCACATCCTATGTCTCAGTCAAATGTGATACTAAAAAACCTCCCCAAAACAAAACCTCTACCTAGATTTTTACCATTTTATTATTTTATTTTACTGTTTTACTTGTTTTTAGGTTTATACTTTATTGCTGTACCTTTAACTCTGTAAAGCACTTTGGTCAACACCTTATTTATAAATGTGCTGTAGAAATAAAGTTGACTTGACTATATGTATATTATTTATATATAAACTTATAAGCACATGATGCCATCTTCATTTCATGGGTTATTGATGTTGTGCAATATCTTGTTACAGACGTAAAGCATTTTTATATAATTTGCTATCACTATATAGATATATTTTATCATCAATTGCTCCAATTTCTAATAATCTCACTTATCAGTCGACCTCTACTTGATACCAGTCCCAAATTATGTAAGAGCTAAATGTTTGGTTCCATTACGGCCTGTAGCAGAACTGATAATGGTAGATATTCAAGGTTGTTGTGATATTGGTAAGAAAAAAAGGATATTGATCCACCCCGACCTTAAATGACTTTCACACACTTGTCATCTCTCAGCTCATCTGTACTTTCGTCCTTGCCTCTGACCTCCCCTCTTCTCCTCCACACTCCTCCCTAACATCTACATCACTGCATCAATCCCACACACACACACACACACTCATACATACATACACAGTGCAGTCAGTCACGTAGCACTGAGAAGAAGAAGAAGTAACCAGGTGAATTCAAAACTCCAAATCTCCTTTGACTCAATACTCTCACTTCCTGGAAGAGATACTGCAACCTTTTCCCCCCTCATGTGTTCACTGAAAAGGCTTCTATTTTACAAGTTTTTTTTCTGTTGTTTGTTGTTTTTAATGTCATTAAAAGGGATCTCAATTGGGACCAACCCGGTTAAGTAAAGGTTAAATTTAAAAGAAATGCCACATGAAATAAACCCAGTGTCCTCTTTAACACATGCTCGTCTCTTGTCTCACCACTCACTTCTGCCTTTTAAGGATTTTTCAAGAATAGAAAAAGAAAGAGAAAAAGAACTCACCCTCTTGACCTGGTCATCCTTGAGTTCAGTGAAGTAATAAGCCAGTAACTGGGCTGCAATCATCCTGCTCCTCTTATTTCTGTCTCACACACACATGCACACACATGCACACTCACTTGAACTCACTCACACTTTTGTCTCTCTGTCACAAGCACACGGTCCTCTACACTTAGATGAAAGGTTTACCAAAGAGAAAAAAGGTTAAAAAAAGATAAATAATGTTTCCTCTGGCTCTTCTGTACAATGTGCCACTGCGGTATAAAAAAATAATCCGACGCGGCTTGGATTAAAATAGCAGGCAGCAGAATAGTGTGGAGGTGAGGTTGAGCTGCTCTTCCTTTCTTGAGAATGTGAATGTAGCCAGGAAGCATGACAGCAAGTTTAGCTGCGCGAGGGACGGCGGGAGGGAGGGAGGGAGGGGCCAGAACACAGGCCACGCCCACAGTGTGTGAGCTCATTGGCTGGAGAGTGTGAGTGATTTGGGTGGGGTACGGGCAAGAGCCGCACCCCCTTCTCTGCTATTGGCTGCTAAAGCGGTGGAAGGTGGAATTAAAGAAAGACAGAAAAGGGGCACTGCGTACTTACAAGTAGGGAGGTGATGTAGTAAGAGGAAGTGAGGTGTGGTGTGGAGGGAGTTTTACTGTTTTACGGTTTCAAAGAAGTTTTGACATTCCGGTCTGTCTGTGTAGGCGAGGACGTTACTCATACGGTCGTGATGTTCACATGCTGGAGAGGAGGGAGAGTGTTTTTTTTATATCAGTGAGCCTGAGGGCATGTTGTGCAGTGGGAGGAATTAAGGCATTATCCTCATCTTTTTTTCTTTTCTTTTTTTTTCAAAGAGCAAAATCCCTGACTTTGGTGAGATCAGATCTTGATTTATAAAGACATAATCACGTCAATTGCTATACTTCTTCAATAGCACATGATGTGGCATTTGAAAATGATGTTTAAGTTCAGAGGGAAAAAAGGTGATCTTGTATTATCCATATCATCCAATAAGTGACATCTTAGAACTTGTGTTTAATGTCTGCACTGGCCGCATCATGAATCTCAAGGATTCAAAAGGGGAATTCAAATTCCTATGGGTGGCATCATGACACTGATGACACTCGGTCTCTTCATCAAAGGACAACATATCATAAAATGACAAATATCACCTCTGAAGTTAGTAAAATATGCAATCTTCTCTCTGGTTTAAGTAGAGAAGGAGAAATATTTTGGTAATTTTAGTCCATGAAGTTTGCTTTTTACTCACTTTTAATCTTTATACTTTAATTTAAAGTTCTTTAATGTTTTCACATACACAAATTCATTAAAAAAATGCTTAGTGTCAATTTGTTTACATTTATATTTCCTGTAACTATTTAATTACTCATTGCTACCAAATGAAATCAGAAGAAGAAGAGTTGGTATTAGGGTCTGTATTTACATAGAGGTTGCACTATAGTTTTGCCATTCATACTCTGCAGCATGGGGTTAAGTGTCTTGCTCAAGGACACATATGGACTAGAAGGGCCACAAATTTAACCCAACCTTCCAGTTGAAAGACAACTCGCCCTACCACTGAGCCACCATGGCTCAATCCTAACTCCTCACTTTTTTAATACTTTAACTTCTAAATCTTAATTACAGAAAATATCATATACTTTAAGACTTTTACATAAGTAATATTATAAAAAGGTGACTTCATCTTCTACAGATTATTACACAAAGTTTTATGGTAAAGCTAAAGCTAAGAAGCTGAAACCTCATTCAGAAGAGAATTTTTTGATGCCACTTTGGAGCTGCTACAAAACCAGAATAAGCACAAACATGCTTGTGGGGAAACACAACATTTTCCTACTCTGCAAAAAAAAAGCCTGCAGTGGCATTTGCAAATACCTGCTTTTTTTAACCAAATGCCTGCAGATATTTGGTGAGAGGTTTCAGGATGTTTAAAGTAAACAGAAGTCATTTAACAGCTTGTGACCAATGAATGTAAGGGTAAATACAGCTGTCTGCCTTTTCTCAGTATCCATAAATTGTATGCACATACAGTCCATACAAGTCTGAGATAGGGCTGAAACTATTAATTAGGGATCAACTTTTTCTTGTTCTTTCATGACAGTCATTTGACACTTGTGGAGGCTGTTGGTTGTGGTTGCGGAATTTCTGATCAACATTTACCACACTTTTCCTGAAAAAGGGGCCGATGAAGTGGAGAAAAAGTCCAACTTTTTGTGAAAAAACATATTGCTAACATACTATATAGCAATAATGATAATTCATAGTTTCATAATAAGTGTTTATTTTTGATATAATAGTTGACAATAAAAATGTATTTATGATGTAAAAATTTACCTATAAATAAAAAAACTGACAGAAATAATAATAACTATGACTTAAATATTGAGTGGAGGGCCGCATGAAATTGATTGGCGAGCCACAAGTGGCCCATGGACCATATGGAGTTTTGATGTAAATAATCAGTAGTTGCTGGCCTAGTCTGAGATGTTGTTCTTTGCAACAAAGCATTTGCAACCCTTTTAGAGGTTAGGATTTCCATGAAGGAAATAAAGAACAAAAAGGCTCTAAATAGGATAATAAAAAAAAAAAAATCCCTGATAAATGATTCACTTACCTTAACTAATAAAGGTGTTCCATAATCCTCAGGAGCTGGAACCCAATGCTTGTCACTATCGTAACATTTTGAGCCGCTGGGATGCTTCGCTCCTCTGCTGACCACTTCACCCATGAGAGGTTTGAATCCCATCTTCAAGCTTCGACTCATTTTGTCATAAATTTAAACAACAACAGAGCACAGTCCTACAGCAAACAGCCACAGAGCTTGTCTGGAAGAACCAACGTCTCCACTCAGTCCATCTCCCGGTGACTATTTCTGTGTTTGTGTGTGTCAAAGCCTTTATTGTTGCTTCACAGGGGAGACAAAGACACACATATTCATGGACATTTAGTCACTCACACGCACACACAGAGAAACTGAATTAACAGTAAAATAACACACTCACACACCTTGCTCTCTGAGGAATGCTTACTCTGAGGAAAATGTGAGGGGTATTTGATGTTACTCAAACTAACATGAACTCTAAAAGGGGAAAATAAATGTACAATGGACAGCTTTAGTGGACACGGGACGGAAAAATAAAAGACAACGAGAGTAAAAAATGAACGTGCAGAGGAAAATAAAGTGCTGCATCTTCTGCTTCAGTCACAGTATCTGTGCGGCTGCAGCAGAGTCAGCAGCTCAGCTCCTCAAAGCTGCCGCATCAGTGCAGTTCATGTGTGAAGCTACAGCTACCACTGTAGGTCAGCAGTGTGGGATTACGGTGCTGTGCTGTGTGTGAGTGAGTGACGTAGCATTTATCTGGTAGCATTGATAATCCCTATCAGATTATCAACTGTTTCACTCTTCCCTGCACGTACCCTCCTTCCTCAACTGATTTCCTGCCTTCCTTCCTTCCTTTAATCCCTAAATGTATTTCCTTCACTCTTTCTTTGTTTCTTAATAACTTCCTTAATTTGTACCTGTCTGCCTTCGTCTTCTTCACATCATGTAATCTGTAATGACTGGATTGGCATACATTCACTGCTAATTGCATCTGTTTCAGGTTTTCTCAGATCAGCAGTTTATAATAAATATCTTAGTTGAAAAAATAAACATCACATCCACAAAGACTTGTAATTTAGGTCCAATTCTGAAGAATCTTTAAAGTTTCAGTTAAGATATTTTTCTTCTGTTTCTTCATGTGGTGATACTGCAGGATGGAGCGAACATACTAACAGATTGGATGGGCAACGTTTCAGACAAACAGATTAACCACACTGAATAGCTCAGAAAGGTACAGACAGACAGAGAAAATCTGGATGTTCACCCAAAGACAGACAGACAGACAGACAGCAAGTAGAGAGACAGGACATCACAAGGAAACTGAGTCAGACTGACTGAACAGAACATCAGTTGTTTTTTGGGGGGGCGCAAATATAGTCAGCAGCATTCCTATCCTCCTCCTGTCCTTCATATCGATATCACACACACACAGATTATTTTTGGTGCATCACGTGGACTTGAACAGCAAACATAACCAATCCACTATTCACATCTTAGACCTGCACATCAACCACTACCTCAGAAATGAAGTTCTGCCTCATTAAGACCAGGTTTCGGTCTCCATGAGGACTACTGGTCCTGACAAGGTCAGTGATTATGCAAGAAAAGGTCCTACTGTAAAAAGACAAATACAAGTCATATGTCTCTCTCATTCCAAGGACTGCCACAGACAGAATGCATTCACTGACCTCAAAGCTCAATGTCATACCCCTTACCCTAAGTCTAATTTTAACCCTTAAACCAAAGCACTTGCTAAAAATGTCCTCACAACCTCAAGGCATTTAATTATATCCTTAGTCCTAACCAGAGCCTCAGAAATGAGTAAGAAAATCTGCATTTAAAAACAAAAATGTGTTTAATTACTGCCATTTGAAATTAAGATATAGCACAATAGTTGAATGGAGTGACAGTAGTTTTTGTAAACACACACAGAAGGACAACAACAACAAGATAACAGTAGTGCAGCTACAGTTCCAGCAATTAATCTTTCTAATGGACAAATTATTAATATTTTCTTGAAGCAAGTGTTTTAATTTTGTACATTATCCATCAGTTTGAATTAGATTCTTAAAACATTATTAATAGTGGTCCAAGAAACTCCAGGTAAAGTTTGTAAACTTTGCTGAGAGGTAAAAAAAAGGGAATTTTGGTTGAAAAAATGATGGGGTTTTTTTTCCATGATGTGAAGTTACATCTTCATCTGTCTCACTCCAGCTGTGATGAGGGCGGCGCCCTTCATTCTGCCTTCCTCTGATGGGAGGAAGGTCACCCTACACTGAGGAGACAAAACTCTGACCGTCTCTTGGAGCACTCTCGAGAAACTAGAAACAACACAAGAAGAATTTATGCCTTTTAGAGAGACAAGGCGATGTACACTGACACTGAAACATTTAGCAAAACAAGATATGATTCAAACAACTTACTGTGGATGTAGTTTGTAGAGCTTCCCCTCTACCCCTACAGTGACGTCAAAATGGTCCAGTCCTCGGTTTTCTCTGATTTTATCGATCACGGCTGAGATTCCTGCCCCGCACAGCTGAGCGGCCCGATGTGACACCGCTCCACATACCTAACAATGGAAATCAGTACCCTATAACTATATTATCTATCTATCTATCTATCTATCTATCTATCTATCTATCTATCTATCTATCTATCTATCTATCTATCTATCTATCTATCTATCTATCTATCTATCCTAACAGATTTCTGATGGAAACATCAACAATTTGTAATATAAAAGATGACTTCTTTAAATGTTTGTACTTCACCGTACTTCAATTTTAAACTCACTGGCCTTAAATAAAGTCCATGCTCTTGATGTGTATGTTTACCAGGAAAAAATCCTGAGAACTGACTCCTGACTTGTCTTTTCTCTACAGTACCTCTTTCACGATGATGCTGTCATCACATGTGGAGTCCAGGCCCAGGCGCTGGAGAATAGATCTGACCTGCAGTAGAGCCAGACGGTCACTAGAGGGGGACAAAGACAAAAAAATGATGGTCTACAGTTTGAATACTGTGGATTCCACACACACGCACAGAATCTTGTACAGTGTTCTTGGTGTAAAATGTTCCTTACCGCTCTATTTGTGAGAGATATTTGGTTTGGATGATTCCAGGTGTTTTTAGAGCATCAGTGACACGTCCTCTGAACAGCAAACCTTGCCTGGTTAAATCCAACAACGTGTGACGCACAACTTCACCTAAATACATCCCACTGGTCAGCTTTTCAAACCTGAACACACACACACACACATTATGACATAATTGCATGACCACCTGAGTAAGATTTTTGGACGTGAGGGTTCCTCACCTTTGTTTTTCAGGGTTGACCGAGTTTTGATCCACCTCAACATCGGAAGGAGTGATGATATCATCCAGAGAACCAGCCTCACCCAAACCTCCCCACTCTGTGTTTATACACATCCTCTCGACTTCAGCGACCCCTGTTGTTTTCGCTCCATCTGTGCCACCTTCCTGTTGAGTAGAGACACAAATGAGGGCAATCATTAAATATGAGTGTGATGAGTTCGTTCGTTCGTTCATTCATTCATTCATTTATTTTCCCATTCGTCCTCGGGCTTCACCTCATTTCCATCCCTTTGT
This sequence comes from Solea senegalensis, assembly GCF_019176455.1. Lineage (NCBI taxonomy): Eukaryota > Metazoa > Chordata > Actinopteri > Pleuronectiformes > Soleidae > Solea > Solea senegalensis. Next base: position 23,307,427 of record NC_058027.1, on the reverse strand, counting down.
TCAGTCTCGATGTTCCTCAGTTCCTCCATGTAACACACATTACTTCCAGCTCCTGTTAAAACAACCACAGTGTTGCTTTTAATAGTATTTTATATTGTAAAATCAGTATGTTCACCGTTACCATTTATGCGTCAGTTTGAGGCTCATTCTTAAAGCACACACCAAGCACATGTCTTCTTTAGTATAGTAGTGTTTCCCAAATGTTTGGATGGGGACGCACTTTATAAAAAAGACAAAACTATTTTGACTCAATTCACAACACACACAAAAAGAGCAAATCGTGATGAAGTATATGCATAACACTATTACTGTGAATCGGTAAACCAGCCATTTTTAAACAAGCGATGTAGGTCAGATAAAAGAATCAAAACTTCATTTCATGCATGTGTTATTTAACGGCTCTTAAGTAAGGCTGGAAAAAAATCAGCAAATGTTACACTATACTATACTATGGTTGGTATATAATAAAGTGCATTTAATTCATGTAATTATGTGCCTTCAGATCAGTCAGTAGCAAAATTCAATCGCAATAACTTGATTTCCACCAGTAGAGGGCAGCCAATATACAAACATTTTACCTCCACCAAGAAGAGAATGTTGTTTTTTTGCTGGTGATAATTTGCTTGTGAATTAAATGAACATTTCTGACAAAGTAGGTCATGGCCCTGTGAATAAATAATATGATTTTCTCACTAAGCATATGGATTTTTTATTTAAATAATGGTAAATCTTGCAGAGTGAATGGCTGTTTGTCTCTATGTTACCCTGTGATGGACTGGTGACCTGTCCAGGGTGTACTCACGCCCTTTGCCCTATGTCAATTGGGACTGGCACGATAAAGTGGTCGAAAATGAATGGCTGGATGGTTATTCTTGCAAACAGTTTGTACTGATGATGTGGAAAAACTGAGGGGCCTTGGCAGAGTTTTGAACCTGAGTGCTATCTTTAATTTCCTATATTCACCACAGAGGTGAATGTTAGTTTCTCTTCAAGGCCACATACCAACAATCAGTCCAACTTCACACTGAGGGTCTTCATAGGCACAGCTCATCATGGTCCCAACTGTGTCGTTGACTAAAGCTGTGATGTCCAACTCAAATTCCTGTGAAGGTTAAAGGTTTTCGGCACATTTGTCACCAAAGGAAATAAACTAGAGTGTGATGTTAATTTAGTTAATGTGCATCAAACTGCTGCATTGTCATTATTAACACAACAAAGGAACAGAGTGTGGCATTATTCCAACATTGCATCCTGCTGTTATTTTTGACTTACCTTGCGTCTCTTAATGGCCTCCTGCAGCATTTTAACAACATCATGTCCTTCACAGTCTGTGGTCTTAAAGCCTTTGGTCCAACACACCAATGTGCCCTGTGCAGCACGTACACAAACTGTTACAACTCCCCTCAGAGTCATTCTACTTCTGTATTTCAAATGTATCCATATGATAATAAAGCAAAACAAGACACATAAGACAGGTCCAGAGAAATGAAAGTGAGGAAAACTGGACATAGAACATAGAAATATGACAGTGTGGTTAAAGGAGTGTGGTCTGAACAGGTCTGTTTCTGGATTTTGTTCATTGAGATTACCCGCTAAAATCCAGATTGTAATTATTCCAATGGTTTTCTCCACTTCTACAGAAAAAGATGTTTCTTTCCAGCAATACAATGTCCTGTTATTTCTAGTCACCACTTCAGAAAGCAGAGATCTCCACAAAGAAGTAGAAAAGATGAAAACTGAAACAATTTTAACCACTTCTGTATGTTTTATATGCTTCAGAACATCCATAGAAGTGGAAATACTGACAACTGTTGACTTATAGTACTTATAATACTGCCTTCAGGACAATTCAGGACAATTTGGTGAAGTTCAGCCCTTTAAATCATGTATTTTCTTCTGTACATCCATCTTGAAAGAAGAGGCCTTTGAACACCTACTACTGTAAAATAAATGAAGTAATTCAAGGGAACCAGGAACCATGTTTTGGCACTTACTGCATCGATGGCCGTCTGTTTGCAGGGGAAAGGAAAGATAAATCCTGCAGGAAGTCCAAGGTTTTTAATCCCCATGTAATCCAGAAAGTCACTGACACACTCTGCAATGTGATCAAACAACTAGAAACAGAGAGAGAGAGGGAGAGAAAAAAGAATAGTTTTTGATGAATTGAAGGTTTGTTTGCCCCATGTCAGCTTAGATTGGCACAGTGACCCTCATGTGGAGGATAAAGCAGTAGAAGATGGATGGTTGGATTAAGGTTTGTTTAACAGGTAATTTCTCTCTCTTATTCATACATGCCGACAGTAAATGTGTGTCTCACCTCCGCTCCAGGTCCCTGCATCATCTCCGGTGGTATAGTGTAGATCTTGTTGTAGAGCTCTGCCTTTTGCAGACCGTTTTTAAAGTTCACCAGCAAAGCTTTGAAGTTGGTTCCTCTCAGATCGAAGGCAAGATATTTGCCATGTTCTTGAAAAAGAAAAAGGGTAACAAAACACATTAGAATCCATTAAAAAAAGAAGTGTGTCCCGTTCTTCTAGGGTAGCAATAATTGGTTTGCAGTCAGTGGGACATAAAGCCAAAAATACAGCATGTTTAAGAAGTATATACTGTATATTTAATTTGGTTCAAACGTGAACTTCAGAGGTGTGTACATGTAATTTCAGGTGGTTCTCTGACCTGTACCATCAGGCGAGTTGTACACAAAGGAAGGAAGCATCTTGAGTTCAGAGCGACCTTCTCTCCTCAATCCAGCCTCCATCCCTGCTCTCATCCTGGCCTTCACCACCTGGAGCTGCTGGTAGCTCAGTCTGAAGAGAGACAGTGTCTCGTCCACCTGGAGGACAAGTAGACACATAGAGTGTACGACAGTCAAATGTACCTGTGTTCATGGACATAAGACAATCAACAAAACACACACTAAGCGTCTGTACCTTCTGCTTCTGTGATGCCAGTCTTTGGGCGACGGCTGTGACCAACGCTGCACCTTTGCTGCTGCCACTGTTTGACAAGATGAATCGGACCCGACACTCGGGAAGTAAGCGCTTCAGCACTTTATGAAGACGTTTCGGATACCTGGAATACAAGAGTCGAATGGTAATTCATTACAACTACTCTCTACTCCATTGGTAGCCTGAAGCAACTACACAAAGTCTGACACATAATGGAGAGATGATTTAGAATCAGTGTGTCACATTTAGTGGGGTTTACTGACAGAAATGAAATATAATACCCTAAGTATGAGCGTAATCGCTGCAAGATAAGAATATTTTTTTAAGTTTTTGTGGAATTGTATGTGTGTTGTGTGTGTATCACTCACTGTGGGTGGGTCTTGTACACGGTTCCATCCACACCAACAGAGACCCGGAATGTCCTCAAATTGCGGTTTCGCTGGATTTGAGTCAAGATGGCAGCCAGACCTGCGGCCACCAGGTTGGATGACCTGAAGGACACGATGGTGCCGACGTGCTGAACGGCAACGCAGTCGTTTTGTGAAGGGGTCAAGTTGAGGCCCATGAGTATGGATCTGGTGTTCTTCAAACCATTTTTGGTCCTGAGAAAGATGGAGATTTATAATATTATGTCACTGGTTGTCTGGAAGAGGTAGAATGACGCAAAGACAAAGAGGACTTACTCCTCCATGGCGGCCACATGTGCGGTGGTTATTTTTCCTTTGGTCTTCAGTGCATCAGACACATGTCCATCAAACAGTAGTCCCAGTCTCGCCATCTTCAACACCACCAGTCTCACCAGCTCGCCCAGATACATCCCACTCACCATCTTCTCAAAGCTGCAATGAGGAGTCAGTGGTTTAGGTTTGATGCGCGACCTTTACATGCAACATTGTCACTATAAAATTCCTCACATCTGTCTCCCGGCGTTGTTGGAGGCTGCATCAACCTCCCTGTCATACTCGGTGATGACATCTTTCAGAGCCCCGTCATCTCCAAACGCTCCCCAGTCAGTGTTCACACACATCCTGCCCTCGTCTCCCTCCACCAAGTCAATGTGACGCAGCTCCTCCATGTAGCACGCGTTGGTGCCTGTGCCTGCACAAAGAAATCCAAACAGGTAAGTGAATTATAATGACTCACTGGTTTCTTTTGACACTACTATTAGTGCTTAGTGCTTACCAACAATGAGTCCCACTTCACAGCGCCTGTCCTCAAAGCCACAGGTCATCATGGTCGCCACAGTGTCATTAACCATCGCCAACACCTCTACGTTCATTCCCTACAGAGAGAGACGCATCATTACAGGATCGTTTGACTTTTGTACCAAAGCTGACTGAAATCCCTGGATATATTTATTTACATCGAGTCATTTTGCAGACGCTGTTATCCAAAGAGACTTACAATGATCAACCTATTAAGGTTAGAATGTAAAAGGAAAGATTTAATAATTAGTCAAAGAAAAAAAGAAGTAACATTACTGAGATACTGGGGTCCAAAAAGCAACAATATGGTTTGTTAAGGCACAGTTAACTTCATCTTTGGCCACCAAATTATAATAACTTCCTCCAAACTCAACATTTGTAAAAAAAAAAAGAAAGGAATTCAGTCTCCAAATAGTTCCTACCCCAGTTCTGTCAATGGCTTCTCTGAGGGCCTGGACCACATCCTTCCCCAGAACGCCTCGAGCACGGACGTTTTTACTCCAACTCAACAACAATCCCTGCAAAGAGAGGAGAGCGGAGGTTTTTATTAAAAGCAAATCTAAAATTAAATTGGAACACACAGCAGGCTGAGGTCACGAAAACACATGAAATGAGTGACAGAACCTGGCTGAGGGAGGACTGCTCACAGGGGAAAGAGAAAGTGAAGGCCAGAGGGTGTTTCTTCTCCAAACTGATGTTCTTCTCCTGCAGGAAGTCCTTTAGAGACTCGGACACGTGGTCGAATAACTACACAGACACATCGTAGAGATACAGCAGTGTTTCCCAAATTGAGACTCACTTTTTAAAAAGTGACAAAACCCATTTCACAATAACACTAGGGCAAATTTGTGGGACTATTTTTTACTGTGTTTTTGTGACACTTTCAGCCACTTCCACGAGATATTTGATACATGAATCACAACTACTTTTTCTAATGCATGTCATTCACATTAAAGGCTGGAGAAAAATTCTGTTAATTTATGTGGTGAGGAATCTCCTATCTGTCCCTTCTCCATGAAGGACTGGTAGATTATTCCCTTTCCTTTTCACAGCCCGTGTTTCCTTGTCACTTTCTTACCTCTGATCCTTTCCCCTCAAGTAGCCCCTTAGGTATGGGGTAAGTCTTCTCCTCCATCTCTACTTCTCCTCTCCTAATCCCCATTTCCTCTCGCACTTTAACGTGAAGAACCTTAAACACGGAGCCCCCAAAATCCAGAGTCAGAAACTGACCCTTTTCTGCAGAAGAGGAGGACAGAGACAGAGAAAATGACAGAGAAAATGTATCTTCTGCATTGTACTGTACTACAGTACTGTATATGTGTACTACATGGACAAAAGTATTGAATTCAGCTTTTGGTCTAGGCCTCTTGTCTCCAGTGAAGGACAATCTTAATACTTTAGCATACCAAGAGCCTTTTCTATTCCAACATGATTGTGCTCCAGTTCACAAAGCAAGGACTATTAAGACATTGACTTTGAGTTTGCTGTAGAAGAACTTGACTGGCCCACTCAGAGCCATTGAGCACCTTTGAAATGAACTGGAACAGAGATTGTGAGCCAGGTCTTGTCCAACATCAGTGTCTGACCTCATAAATGCTTTACGGAATAAATGGACACAAATTCACATAGAAACACTGAGAAATGTTACTGTTACTTTTGTCCATATAATGTATGTGGGATATGAAAATAGTTTCTCTATTTAAAAATAAGATCATTCATATGTGTAACCTGATCCGTCAGGAGTGGAGCGGACATGTGTTGGCAGCATCTTCACCGTGGCAGCAGCGCTGCTTTGTGCCGAAAGACCCTTCTTCATTTCGGACAGGAAGCGGGCCGAGATGTCCCTTAGTTGGTCGTCATGGAGACGCATGGCATGCAGAAATCTGTCCACCTGGAAAAACAAATGAATAAGTGAGACGGAGCAAAGACACATCAGGTTTACAAATAATGGCACATTATTTCTGTTCATAAAGACCAAACAGAGGTAGAATAATAGCAACAACAAAATCACCTAAAGTTGCACATCTTGTAGCTTAAAGGATATTTATTTATTATTTTAAAAGGAAAATTATTCAAATTCATTTTCCTTCCACTTTTGGTTTATCCCAACGTCCAAGTCTTCAATCTTTCCCATTTGCATATGGCTCTTATATATGTAGCATTACAGAGTGCATAACTTTATAGCTATTACCAGTTCATTTCAATCAAGGAAAATAATTGAGAAGTAAATAAATAAAAAAATAAACCTCCTACATTCAGCCCCACTCTCTATGCTCAGCCAAATTATCATTGACGTCATGTCCCTGTCCTTCGTGGCGTACGTGGATCACAGCTGCCTGTCACTGTGTTTGTGTCAGCGTGCAGCATTGCTGATAGAAGGAGTGTCAATATTTTGTGCCTGTGTGTGTCTGTGTGTTGCACGACAGGACGACAGGAGTGAGACACGATCATGAAAGTGTGTTAATCATTTTCCAGGCAAAGACAAAGGGTGACACAGTTAACTTCAGATTACAGGACCTTGATCATGTTAGCACTGAACTATCTTTATTTTATGAAGGTGATTGTGTTCACATTTTGCACAGACTCTGCAAATTAAGCCCAGTTACCACCGCTAAATAACGAAGAGGAGAGTGATTTCATACTCACGCAGAATTAGTGCAGTTCAGATTTTAAATCTCCACTGAAAACCCACTTCTTCTCGGGCGTTCCCTGAGCATTTAATGTTTTATATTTTTATTGCTCTTGTTTTGTTTGCTTTACTGTTTTTTATATTGTTTTTATTGTTTTAATTTTCTAGTTTACATTGTTTTATATCTTGTCGTATTTATGTGATGGACAGCCCATTTTTTTCAATGTACTATAGAAATAAACAGAAAAACCAAAGTGAAACATGGTGTATCACAAAACTGCAGAATCGGTCTAATCCAGATTATTGAAGCAGAAGGTATACTTTAAAAATAATGACTATTGAGTTCAATACTGTAGAACCAGTCTTACCTTCTTGGTGGGGTCCTCCTGGAGTTTGGAGAACAGGAAGGAAACGAGATGAACAGCCAACATCTTGTTGGGGAAAAAACACCAACATTAAAAAAAACTGCTTCAAGCTGGTTTGTTAACCAGTATGTCGGTTTTTATGTTTCGTGCACAACACAGTGCATATAACTTAAAGAAACAAAGTGTCCAGTTTGTGCAGATGTTCACATTCACAGAACGATCCCATGTCACTCTCAATCTGATTATTTTGTTGTTCAGCTCTGACTGACTGAGTCCACAGAGCAGAGACCAGCCTCTGTACTTAATGATTAACAAGTCAAATCCCCCGTTTACAATCACCTCCTCCTTACAGCCCGACTGCGTCTTATTTTTCTGTCCCTACAAAGACCCTTGTAAGCTGTACTCACCCCTTACTTGTTTTTCAGTTATCATATTTTAGATATTGAATAATATCACTTCTGTTGGTTCATTGTTTCTTTACAGTATACTTTGGTTACAATTGGTCCATATGGTTTAAGATCAAGATCAGTCAATAGCGCCATCATATAAAGGCTGGAGGGAAGGTAATAAGGAAGGAAGGAAGTACCATGTTATACACTATGAAGGGCTCGATATGTGATAAAGTTATGGCTAATTTCCATTATTGGGATGACCCTAAAGAGGTGATTTGAAGGTGATCGAGCTCACAAACACACTTGTTACTCAGTTTCCCTGAATTAAAAAAAAACAACGTTATTGTTCTTTAAACGACACATTAAATGCTATGTCTGTTTATGTCACATAAATAAAGATGGTTAAAAGAACAAGTTTTTTTCATTAACTAATGTCATGAACTTTAATATACAAACAAGAAAAATATAGCATCTCATCCGTATATAGACACACAGTCCATTATTTTTCAAAATGTTTACTGTGAGTTCACAGAGAATGGAAATGATTGGAGAATAGTTTTGACTAAATGCTTCATATTGACCCAAATGCACATGATCTACGGTCTGAGCTTATGCAGCTACTTCTGCTGCACAAACCCATGAAATCAGATGATTCCACAACTGCATTATTCACACTTTCCTGCATTTTTCACAGTGTAACATAGGACTGTGGTAAATCTGACATAGGTCATGCCATCTACCTCAAGGATTCCAAGACAAATGGATGTATTTCTTTTGTGTTAATATTCGAGATCATTGGGGGATAAGGGAGAATTCATCAGCAGACACCTGGTCCTGGACCAGGAAAGTGAACAACAAACGATTCCCATCAATAGTTCGTTTTACTCACTCACTCATCTTCAACCTCTTTATCCTCTACATGAGGGTCGCGGGGGATGCTGGTGCCAATCCCAGCTGACAGGGGTACAGCCAGTCCTTCACAGGGTCACATAGAGATAAACAACCACCCCTCGCACAGTCACACCTACGGTCAATTTTCCAATTTGCATAATCCCCAAATCTGCATGTTTCTGGGGCTGTGGGAGGAAACGTTTAGTTTTAGCCTGATAAAAATGAAGTGGAATGCAGATGGACATAAAGAGAAGTGTTGTTGTTGTTGTTTTGCAGCACAAGCTAAAAGCTTTTTATGGCCCAGGAAAGTTCCCAGACTTGCTTAAAATCACTATTTCACACAATCAGATATCATCCAAGGCTTGTATTGGTTATTGATCACCACAGGAACATGTGAGAGTTTGTCCAACCAACAACGCGGCTTCATTTTTTCTTCTTTTTGCTTTTCCCCTTGTTGTTATTGTAATGTTGTTCTGTGCCGTGCGCATGCCGAGTGGTGTCATCCTGTTTTTGATCTTTGGACCACTCCCTCTGCAGCTGCCGCAGCAAATCTGGGGTCAACAGCCCGTCTCTCACCAGACGACCAGCGAGAGAGCTGTTCATCATCTCACCTTTCTGTCCACTCTGACCTCTCTGTCCACTCTGACCTCTGCTGCTGATCAAATCGGAACTGCCAGCCTTTCCACTTTTAACAGTGGCTTGGCCAGGAACGGCCGTGTCAGTGGCCCTGATGAGACGAGTGATGTTTCGGACGCCCTGTTGGATGATGTCATCAAGTTCCTGCTGGATTTGTCGAACCAAGGCGGTTTCTGGAAACATGTCCATGAAACGGTAGCTGCAGAAAAAACAATAGTAGTTAGAGCGGCGGGCGGTCTTTCACAGAGATGCAAATGGTAAAACACCTTGAAGTAAAACCGATTTTTAGGAAGTTCCACTTTTCTACTGTCCAGATTCACAACTCTTGTTTGGCTGTTTGAAGTCATCACATGAAGCTACCTTTCTTATTTATCAGCCTATTCTTCCTCCCCTCACCTCTGACTGTGTTATAAATATACATTGAGATCCACCGCTGTGATTGGCTTGTCTAAGTGTCGTCATGTTGTGATTTAAAGTGCATCTTTTTAGTCTGAATTTCCTGAACCTTTGGTGGTGTCAAGCCTAGAAAAGCTGTGCAGTCAAAATGTGGAAATTCACAATGTCTGGACAGGACACCATTTAATGACATGTGGTGTAGAGAATGAGGATTATGACAGCTCTTGATGCCTCCCATGTTGAATGTTTTCTCAAGTCTACACACATTAATTTTCTCCAGACTAAAATGCAAAAGTAAATGAATCAACTAAGTTTGTGAAGCCGGTGTGACCTTGACTTTGAGTCAGCCAAGCTTAAACGCTTTTACTTTCAAGTCTGTTTGTTTATTTAAGAGGAAATAAACAAAAAAAAAAAAACCTTCAAGACGGAGACAGATATTCTGTAGCATCACGTTGACTAACTAAGTCTGCTCACTTCATCTGTTTGTGCAGAAAAGTGGACGTTTGTATAAAATTCAACATGATAACCTGGAGGTGGATTTAATCAGTTCACGCTTGCGTCCAAGTGAACATTTGTACCATATTTGAAAGAAAATATCAGCATTGCAGGTATTCTTGATATACTGTGGTCATGAAAATGGAAAAGGATGGACAAACATTAAGCATCGGTGCACTCTTGCCAGTGGAACCACCCAACTATTACCTTAACCAGAGGTAAAGGTCCAACACGTCATGAACAGCTTCCAGGTGAACCAGGTCTTTGATGTTTTTGGGTTCAGCCAGAGGCCAGCTGATATGGCGACAGATCCAGTCAAAAGTCAGCGGCTCGTCGCGACTGAACTGACGTGCAAACTGACCGAGAAACAAAAGAATAAAGCTGTAAGTGGTGGGCACTTTATAACACCTAGAGCAACACTGACTGGACAATGGTAAACTAATGCAGTTGTGAGAAAAAAAGATCATTTAGAATGTATAAAAATCATAATTTATATCATGCACATCTTAAAAACACTATACAAACAGAGATAGGTTTTCAATGTGCATGTTCACAACCCTGAATGTCAAAGGTGTCTTAGTGAGGATAATTTTATCTTAAGTTAATCTCATTTTATATGTGATATAACCATAAAGTAAGATATTGTTTTTTTTAATCCCTTACCCTTATTTTACAACAGTGATTCGGTTTTTTGTCATCTCATAAACTGAAGTAATTAAGGAAAGTAGTGTGTCCCAATCATAACAACAGATCCAATGTTCTCTTTGCTTTCATTAACCCCAATGAACCTTACTTCCTTTAATCCCGCAAGCTTCCTTCCCTTGTTCACTTCTACTCCTCCTTACCTTGAGGAAGGAGGTGCAAACAAAAGTTTGTTTCTTGTTGATGGGAGCGGTGCAGAAGACGTAGCGTGACCTCAGGTTGAGTGGGATGTGCTGAATCATGTCAGCCAGAAACTTGAAGTCGTCAATGTTGCAGACGAAATAGAGACCGTCCACTTGAGACAGGCTGACAAATATGTCCTGAAGAGAAAAGACACAAAGAGAAGAGTCACAGAGTTTTTCTGGATGAGAAGATGGAAGAAGAATTATTAGTGTGACCCTCCCTCACGGGTCTGTACCTGCAACTCAATGGAAAGTTACTAATGTTGCATTAAAAGATCAATAGATTTGTCACTTGGTACTTTTGAGGGTGTATGAAAAGATGACCGTACTCACAACAAGATTGGAGAGTGTAGCATCAGGCAGATGATACGCAAACATCTCTAGCTGTTCTGCTGTGGGATGAAGACCGGCAGTCTGAGAGAAAAGAGGAGAGATAAAAACCTGTGAGTGTGTGTGTGTTTGTGTGCGTGTATTTGTTAGTTATTTTGGACATTTTCATGCAAACACATTGACCTGGTCAGGACGAATAGTCCTCACAGGGACCAAAACCTCATCCTAATGATTTTCGAGGAACTGATTAAGTGTGTCTGTGTGTGTGCGCGCATCACCTGTATGGGGTCAACAGAGTGGCTGAGGATTTCCTTCAAGACAAGCAGATCATCTCTGTACATGGTGGTAACTTCTCCTTCTTTAAACTTGGATGAGAACCTGCAACAGCAAACATGTTACATTAAAAAAACTTGATGTAACACTTTTACGATGAAAACAGATTTTTCATGACTTCAATGCCTTCTTAACTGACCTCAGTTCAACGTTACACTCACCAAACTTAAATAGTGCAAGAACAGAAGTTTAGGTGCAGAAAAGGAATTAAATTCTGCCTATTACACGTCAGTGACCGTCATATTGTGAAGCTGTCATTTCAAAAGGTCCAGGGTGAAAGAATTAGTGACATCTTATGGTGAGACTGTAGATTGGAGCAAATGGAGGACTCCTCCACTCACGACCTCCATTTCCCAAGCAGATCAGGGAACTACGGTGGCCTTCTTTATGGTCTGTGTGGGAGGCTTCTGCTTCAAATTACAAAACTTAAACTCTGGCTGGTTTGTCCATTCTCACTGCTGTAGAAACATAGTGGCACAAGATGGTGGCCTTGCCTAACGTATATATTTTAAGAGATTATACACTTACACAAACACACTTATGGGTAGTATGTTCAGTTCCTGCTAATAAATCCTCCGAAAATGACACACTGGACCTTTGAAACACAAAAAACTCAGCAGAGTGGATGTAAGCAGAAACGTGACTGACCTCCCAGCTCGACCAGCTATCTGCAGAGCCTGTGACGTGCTGATGGTCTCCATCTGCTTCTCCCCTTTCTCATTAATACTGGGCTTCACCAGACTGTTGAAGATTATTCGTTTTATACTCCTAGAGGGAAAAGTGGAAGACACACAGAGAGATGGTCAGATGTAGACTGAGCCGAGTTGAATGACCATTGAAAGAGTATAGAATGTTACATTTGGAAAAAAAAGATTAACTTTAGAAGAGACCCAGTTATTATTACAATGTGTATGATGGTACTTACAGGTTGAGGCCCATTCCAATGGCATCTGTAGCAACCAGGATCTTACAGGGGTCATCAGGGTCATTGAACTTCTTGGCCTGAGACAGTTTTGTGCCTGTTGACACGTTAATTCTCTGTTAATCAGTGATCAGCAGAGTCAGATGCTCACTTACTAATTATCTGATTTTATTGGTATTTCTAGTAGTATTTTTTATTTTATTAGTATTTCAATTCCTTTGAATTAAACTCCTCAAAATTTTCAATACATATCATATTTATTTTTCAATATTAAAAAAACTCCCGGTTTACAATAATCAACTAATAATATGATGTATATTCAACATGCACTAATTCAACAGACCATAAATTTACGTCCGTAAATGTTATGTATTGACAGTTGGTGTTGGCTGAATGTTGGTTATATTTTAGCTAAAATCCATTGCTTTTCCTTGGCATCACATACATTTTGGGATGTGAATTTGGTCTTCCAAATTAGAGCACAATGAAAATAGTGTAAATAATTTTAATACAATAAACCTTGAATTTTTTAGGCACCGTTTCTAACCACCTTATGTGGAGCAAACCTTTCACTCAATCACTCACTCACCTGGAGGTAAGCTCCCATAAATCACAGCACACTCCAGTCCTCTGGCCTCAATCTGTCTACTTATGGAGTAAATGTCATTTTTGCTGAAGCAGACAATGCAATCTCCTGGTCTCAGGTTGTCCAGCGACTCCACGGCCTGATCCAAGATTGAGAACGGAGTTAAACGCTGGTAGGTGTGCACCTTTACAGGAAAGAATGGACAAAGAGAGTTGAGAGGATGTTCATATTTGAGGCCAAAAGAGCAAAAAGTGCTGGACAAGAGCCTCACCTCCACCTCCTCTCCAGTGGTGAACATCAGCTCTTTGACAAAGTCTATAGCTGCAGGTTCTCCACATATGTGGATCTCCTCTGCACAGAGACCTACACAAACACACAGAAAAAAAGTTCAGTTCAATTGAACAAGGACATATGACAACACTGACACACAGTACAACTAAACTGGACCCTTACAATCCCAATCAAATTTCAATGTCAATAAAGTACAATCAAATATTGTGCAAAGCGATAGCGTTGGACATGGTTACTATACTATAATTAGAGCAGAGAATTTCCCATCAAACAACCTTTCATTCACAGATATTTACAGAGCATTACAAACCCAGTAGCGCTCTTGTCCAGGCCCAGCCTCGTGCAGGGTCTCTGATCATCTGAATCTCGTCAATTACAGCCACTTCGTCTGAAGGAGGAAATAAAAGCAATCCTGTGGTTAATATCTTGGGCGATGTTCAAAATAATAATAACAATAATAATAAAAAAAGCTACATACTGACACCCCGTGTTATGTTTACTCACAAGGTGTGTTGACACTGCACATCTCAATGGTGCAGGCCACATGATCAGAGGCTCGACCCTCCACATTAACAAACGTCCTCTCCTCTCCTGTGACCAAGTCACATGGCACACCCTGGGAAGTACAAACGCATACACACATTAGATACAAACATTACAAGAAGAGAACAACAGAGTGCTCTATAACGTTGTAGTGCCACTCTGATTTATTGCAATTCTAGAAAGAATTGTAATTCAATACTATCAATAACTTTGATTTTTCTTTTCCTCCTTTATCCAAATTTGAACGATGACTGAACTGAAATTGAACATTTCAGAATTGACTGTAATATGTCCTTTTAGTAAATGACAAATCACTGCAGCCCAAGATGGAAAACTGACTGAAGAACCAGAGATTTTAACTTTTTAATTATACTTCCTCTGACCAGAACCTGATGCAGACACTCAGGTGTTACTTGAGGTTACAAATTCCCAGCAGCTCTTTCCTTCAACATTCTTTGTACAATATAATAACTATCCTCCTCTGCACATGACCAAACCATCACAACCTTGATTCTCTTACTTTATCTCCAAACCGCTCAACCTGAGCTGTCCCTCGAATATGCTCATTCTAATCCTGTCCCTCCTGGTCACTCCCAACAAAAAATCTCAGTATATTCAGTTCTGCCACCTCAAACTCCCCCTCCGGTCTTTTAGACAGTGCCACTTTCTCCAAGCCATTGCTTTGGATGGTTGACCCCATGCAACAGTGTCTATAACGTGTAAAAGATCATGATCAGATGATACTCACAGCATTATTGCTCTTCTCAAAGATCTCATGAGCCAGCAGTTTCAGTGGACCACAGTAGACTCCAGATTTAGCAGCCAGGTAGCGCTGGATAGCATGATAGGTTTTACCACTGTTTGTGGGACCAGCGTGAAAAATCACTTTCCTCTCAATGACACGGGCCTCAGGATACCTAATAAACAAAACAGGGAAATGTGGAGACAGGATAGAGTGTGAAACACAAGCAGCAGTGAGGAGATCTGGAATGAGATATACAGGCAGCACCAATATTCCTGGCTCTGGAGTAATTATACAAACCAGTTGGCAGGGACTCTGAGGTCAGAGATCTTTCTCAGGTCATCCATGCAGTCCAGCATGGGAAAGATTTGCTTGGCATGGCGCATAAAGTATGGGTAGATGTCATCTATGTGACCTAAATAGCAGCAGAAAAGAACAGTGGTTTGTTGAAATAGAAGTTGCTTTTTGTACATCGACATAGAGGTAAGAGATTATCTAATTTGAGACCCATTTTATCGAGGCTGGGGAAGCAAAATTCATGCAGGCAAAGTATGAGAACCTCTGATGTAAAAAATGAGAAACCTGCGCCGCAGCAGATGTCACTGAGGATGATGTGCAGATCAGCAGGGAGTCCTGTCACTTCCAAGGCATATTTCCTGAAACTGATGAAGGCCTGGTGGAAGAGGCGAGCTGTGTATACACACAAAATCATACTATTCCATTTTATAGCCAACTTGTTTCCATGGCTGCAGCTTTAAGTACAAGCTAAGACCTAAATTTGTGACTACAAACCATAACAATGCAGTGAAAACAATGAAATGATCAGCAGCTGCTGTGACAGTTTGTTTGTTTACACACCATCCAGACCATGATCTGATGCCAGCTTCTGCATCTCCTTCCTCTTGTAAAAGCGGTTCAAAATTTTCAGTAGTTCATCTGAATGAACGAGGCACAGAAAAAATACAATTAACAATTCAAAGTAAGTATTTTTTTTGTAAATGATACAACACAAGCTTAAAACACACATGAATATACACTAAGTGTATCTGATAGACTGTACAGGGGAGTTGAATCTTACTGCAATGTCTCTCATTGTATCTATCTGACCAATACGACCAGTATTAGGATTCGTAAAATTAGCTGAGCCAACAATTTAAGGGAAGATTGCAGAATATAAAATAAAACAAATAAAACGTTTAGTTCTTTTACAACCAAAACTAGAACGAGAAACAATCTATATTTACCACAATGTGTATATAGTATATCGAGAAGACCATTTATTTTAGACATAATTGCAACCGTTCTGTTGTTTGAAAGTGAATGTTCTGACCTTTGTTGAGTTGCTGTGTCAGTTCTGCTCCCACACTACCATCTACTGCGAGGTCTGTTTTTAGAGACACGGGGACAAACAGAGACGTGTCCGGGGCTTTGGGAGGAGAATGGTCGGATGAGACATTTCTGCTACAAACCACCACAGAACCAGTCCGATGTTGTCCTCGCAACAAACCAGAGCCAGCAGGCACATGACAGCTTCCACCAGCAGCCCCGATGCAAGCGGTGCGGTGGTGAAAGTGGCGCTGAAGCCGGGAAAACAGAGTTAAACACCGATTTACAGACATGGTTGAAACGCCAGTGTTGGCCCCGTCTGTCGGTTACGACCAAACCCGCCCTAGTGTCACTCCATACCGCTCCACAAAACAAAAATGTACGGATTATTACAACTTCAGCTAAGGAGGTCAACCATGAATGTGTCTTCCTGCTAACACAACGTGGAAAAGGACCAGCAGTCGCCGTGTAGCTGCCCGTAAATATGCCTGTCATAAATTCAAACAGAAAATGACGTGCTTTCAAAATATAACCAGAAAATAGCACTTCCAGGATTCATTAAAAGTGAGCTCTTGATAGGGGGTCGTGTCTTGAGGTAAGAAGCAATTACACCATGATGCGACATATCGATTACAAGTATTTCTAAACAGGGAAAATCAAAGACATCTCAATAGCTTAGCGCGAAGATCGTACGGGCGACAAGATGAGTGCTCGTTTAAATATGTCGCTCGTTCAAGCTAGTCTAATGTTCCATGATTAAAACGTGCCATATGCACTTCCTAATCATGTATATCTATATATATATAATCTATATAAAAAAAAATATATATTTATATATATAATCTATATAAAAAAGTAAAAGAAAACTCAGAGCCCGCCCAAGACATAAGCGAACTAAGCAGCTGCTTGGTGCGTAGTCCGCTTTATATCAAATTATATAAAATATTTTAATATTTGAGAGAAATCTCTTAATATCTTTGGATACATTTATACATATGAATAGTGTTAATCATGTTACTTGTTTTTATTTTGTAGTTGAGGATTGTCTGCTGTTGTATTTTGGTTTTAATTCATGTACAGCATCCCCACACTTTATGTAGAGGCCATTTATTGTGATTTAACACCATATAATATTAAAAGTAACACTGGTTAGGAGTAAATAGTAAAAAAATCAACAAGTTTGAGGCAAAGAATAAACTGACTAAATAAACTAATTAAAAAGGCAGGGTCAGTAGTTGGCTCTAAGCTTGTAACCCTGGAGGAGGTGGCAGAGGATCATGGGTGATGGCACAGGAAATCATTCCTACCTTGTGCTGTACAATGCCTCACAGCAACGCCCACAAATACAGAAATGATTTAAATTACTGGCTACTAAAACTGCACCATATATATATACATATTTATCTTGCACCTTAAAATCCACTGCTAAGCATCTTATTGCATATGTTGTATATAGTACAGTTTGGCATATTGTGTTTTTTATATCAATAATGTGTATTGTACTGTGTAAATATCAATATTTGCCCTTACCTCGTGATTGTATCTTTTATTTATTTTATTTTTTGTATCGTGATTGTATTGTGTTTTTGATTTATTTGTCCTACTGCTACGATGCCTGTGGACCCTTCAGTCTCTCCACAAGTGGGAAAAGAATATGAAAGTGCTGGTGTGACTTATTGCTGCAGTGCAGAATTCAATAGAGACTTACTGACCTTTACTGAACATGTTTTTCCTTGAAATTACATTTTCACAAGATATTCAGTATAAATTTGCTTTATTCACTATTTGCTTAAGCTCTATATTTGGGTTTGGTGTATATATACACATTTCTTTCTTTCATACATACAAAGACACACACACACACGAACACACAGGTGACGTGATAAGGATGCATAAAGAATAACATGCAATAGAGAAGGAAGTGGCAGGGAGAGTTTTGGCATGTAACTGTTTCTTCATTAACTTTTTAAGTACACCAAATAAAACACCTTTGCAGTTTTGAGAAAGGAAAATATCAAGATTGCACCTCACAGGCAGAGAGATACAAAGCATTACTTGCAAATAAATTACAATTTCCAGACAAAGGACAAGGAAAACCAGTCAACATTTGCATGGAATATCAAAAACAGTAGATCAGAGTGTTCGGACAATTGAGAAATCAAACACAAAACATGGCAGCATGATGAAACAAAACAAAAGCTTGAGTCAAATTAAAATAAGTACTGACATATACATGACAGTATCATTTCCATTACAGACGAGAGATCTGAGGTGAAGTCGTCCTTTAGCGAAGTTTCATTTCAGCCTCCATGCCCATTTATACGAAGTTTATTGAAAGGAAAAAAAAACGTGCAAAACTGACCACAGATTAGAGCTGACAGCACACAGGGCCGGTAACATTGCTGTGCTGTGTGAACGTGAATGTCTGTGCATGTGAGTGAGACCTAAACTGCTGGTCTGAGCATCACAGTGGCAGATGATTGGATTTTACAGTATGTCAGTGTCTTCCAGTGTGTTGTACAGCAGACGTGAGCCATTTGTTTACATGAGAATTCTACACCTAGCAAAACCAACAGGTACAATAAGTAAACTGTGTTTTAAAAAAAAAAAAGAAAAAAACCTGCACAGAGGATGTGCAGGCTGCCGATAAGAGCCAACATCAATTCATTGTTCCATTAAATCAGTGAAAATATGCATTCAACTTTTCTCAGGTTTGAAATTCAGGAGATTAAAGATCCATTTTGAACATCACTGACTGTTCACATAAACCAGCCTGAAGATGAAAACTTTGATTCACACAAATTACAAAGCAATGGGGTTTTTTTTAAATATATATATATCCCGGTTTTCTTCCTCTACGCCAACAAACTGGGAGGTCCTGCTTTTTCCACACAACATTTTAGGTATTACTAGTGAGCAAATTTGAAGACAAACAATATATTTTTTTACTCATAACCAAACAGCACCTTAACCTTAACCATTGTCATGATAACTTAATAATTTCAGTGATATTTGAATAAAATATTTGCCAAGTGTTAATATCTTGTATGTTTTAATTCTCAAAAAAAACAAGATCTTAGATCTATGAAATCATGAATGGCCAAATTATATATATATATATGTTTTGTTGTAATAAAAATGATTAGTCGTATCTCTATCAGTTCTAATTTCTAACAGTTTTATGAAATGAAAAACACTGACATTATGCTTGTGTTGAGTAAGAAATAAACGTATGTTAATTTGGACGTTTCTTGCACAAAACTCAAATTGACATTTTACTTGAAATGAGCAGGTTCCAGACACAAGAGAAAATCTTGGGAACAGCAGTACGGACGAATGAAAGCACAGTGTGTAACAACAGAGTGTCGCTGTGACTCAAAGCTTATCCTGTCATCTGTTATTTCTTTGCAGATGATCCCCACCACCTTTCTTTAGTAACTTGTAATTCCATATAGATTTTAAAAACCGTCATTTTGTAGGGGGGGGTTGAGGCAGGAGGGTAAAAGAGAATGTCCAGGAAAATATTAACTGTAAAGAAGCTCCTGATTCTGGGTAAATCCATGGAGGGTGTGGTGGTGGTGGTGGTCGCGTGGAACCGTCTCCATCTTTGTTTCATTACACATTCAGCAAGCTGAGATTGTATGGCTTCACTTGTGTGTGTCTGAGTGTGTGTTGTCAGACTTGTGTGCCGCAGACGTATTTGTATCAGTCTTGGTGGGAAGAGAGTGATGGTGGCTGAACAGCTCTTATCAGAAGCTGTGAAGTGGAAAGGAAGGACAGGGTGGTGGTATCTGAGAGAACGTTATAGTGTATTCATGTATAGTGATATTTCTCAGTCCAGGAAGATAGTGGGGGCAGCTCTCACACTTCTGGCTGTTCTGCTATGAAGAGTTGGGGTTTGTCTATGTGTTGTTAAGAGTTTATAGCATCACCCTCACATCTCTGGCTGCTCTGCATTAACTGGCTGGGTTCGGGGCTCGGGTGACTCGTATCGCTGATGGAAGTTTCTTTTCCGTATCTTCTCTGGGGCTTTTCTCCACAAAACAATCTCCTACACACGGAAGCACAGGAGAAAACACAAGAGAAACGGACAATTAAAAATCTGGAGGTAGACAAATCCAGAAACATGCATTTGGAAAAGACATATAGTAAGTACCAAGTGATTTTGAAGTTGTTTAGTCTATAGTTATCCTGTGTTAATGGTTTCTTTGTTATATGGAGCAAAGAAAGCAGAAAATATTCAAATTTAGGAGGCTGTAAAATCAGAGCGTGTGTTTGACTCCTTTAAAAAAACTCACTCAAACCAATGACAAAATAGTTGGCGATGAATTTGGTGATTCATTAACTGTTGCAGCACTAGTTTAAACTGTGTCAATTCATGTCAACATTTTTAACATGTAGGAGGATTTATTGGCAGACATTCCAATATACTACTTATATGTTATCATTTGTAACTATGTAATTGCTTTATATAAAAGCAATTGCACTTTGGGCAAGGGTCTTGCTTTACAGAGACACAAGGAAGAATGGTTCCGCCCACATAGACATGGTGCATTAAACAAACAACAACAAAGAAGAAAGAGAAGACCAAGAGGAAGAGAGGACAGATGGAAAAAGTGTTTTTATCCTTTCTGGTACGCTACAGTCACCGTATTTCCCTGGCCTGAAAAAGAGAGTGGTGGTGAGCAGAGGTGCACTCCGCAGTTGTTTTTGTCAACACAAACACAATAAATGTGGGTTTAAAAGAAATCCATTATTTCTAGTAAAGGCAACCTTAGTTCAAAGATTTAGCAAACAATCAATATGTCGATACAGATACAAATTTGTTCAAACACGAAGTGGGACTCTGAACAAACACACAGATCTTGGTGTAAACATATTACTGCCGCTTGTGCGAGTGTGTTACCTGTTGTTTAAAGTATCTTCTGTCCTCTTCATCCACCAGCACCAGATTAAGGAAGAAGCGCACCGAGAATTTCTTGTTGACGTCCCTCATAGTGGGTGTCAAGTCATATCCTGGAAGAAAACAGAAGGTATAATGGGGCTGTGGCTCAAACCTTGAGAAGAAAATTTATTTTATTATTTAGAGAAATAACTGATGATACGAGGTTACACTATGTCATCTGGAGAAAGAGAGAAGAGCTCTTACCAGCCAGGAACAGTCTGATGGGGATTGACTCTCCTTTAACTGGCGCTCCATCCATGATCTCGTATTTTGCAACCGTCTCCGTCTCAGTGGCAGTGCTGGGACCTAAAAAGGACGACATTAATTAAGTGAAGAGGCTGGAATAAGTTCAAGTGGAGCAAAACTGACAGAAGTTTCTTGACTCATCAGCCTAGTTCACACACACACAACACAGTTTTCAGCCCATTTTCCAGTGGATGAAGAGATTTGCATCTCGCAATGAAAAACCCACAAATGGTGTTTGATCAAGAGTTGCCAATTTGAAAGCTGTGATTAGCCTTTAATTAGTCTCCTGTCCAGTCAACTTCAGCCAGTCACAGACCAGGAGAGGGTGAATACATTTAAGCAGAAGCTCAGGAAAAGGAATTTAACACCGACAGGAAGGAAAAGGAGAATACAACATCAAAAATGTAGCAAAGATTGACACAAGAACATGCTCTGTATAACGTTTCCTGTGTTTTCTGTAACCAATTGAGGTTTGGAGACTATAAATACTAGTTAGGGGCCCCTCCTTAAAGACCCTGCAGTTTGTGTCCTCCCACCAATCACCAGTTAGTCGTAGAGTGTGAACTGCAAAGTGATCTACAACCTCTGGAAGTCGAGTCGTGTGAAATTAGCTTAACTGGAACACAACTACCAACCACAGAATCTAACTGGTGGATAAAACTGAAATCTAATGAACTACAAAGTTAGGTTTAAGGTCACTATTATTTCTTTACACATGTTGCCCTGGATTCTTACCGATGCCCGTTATCTCCTTCTTGATGAGCTGCAGTTCCATGTGCTGGATCTTGATCCTGACCAGCAGGAAGTAGATTTTACCAACAATGACGTCTTTAAGGTGGTATCTAGCAAAGAGAGACATGAAGAGAAGCTGCTCAAACTGATGAACGGCAGGTCTTATTTGGACTGAATTTTTTCTGCCGTTTCAATACTTAAGTTGAATCTTAAAAACTGATCTCACTTGGATTTATTATATTCAAACTCGATGTGAAGACAGTCTTCTATGCCGACCTCCATCTTGATGGAGTTGTTGACATCTGGGTAGGTGGCTAACTGGTGGACAATTAACTCGTATTCCTTCACTAAGTCAGATAGACGGCGGACTATTGTCACCCTGAGAAAATACCTGCAAGAACACAGCAAGAAACAAACAGTCAACACGACAACAATGATAACAATCTCGTAAAAGCTGTGAAAGTCAAGTGTCCTTCTCACAAATACTTAAAAGAAATCTAAATTTGTTAATTTATTTTTATTAATTAAAAATGAATAAATAAACTAACTAATCAATGGTTAATTGATTATGAAAATAATCGTTAATAGTTAATATTCCTAGTTAATATTCCTAGGAAATGAAATAGTAATCCTAGTGCAATGCACACTGTCAGTGTTAATCAGTGATTGACTCCAGTGGGATAACAGGCGGCCCTGCAACTGTTTGCTGCCATGAGACTGAACCTGGACTAATATTGAATTTCTTTCCCCCCCAGAGCACAAGGTCAGACTCAACCCCATAAATTCACGGTCATACATTATGTATAATAAACCCCATGTGACTGGAAACAGAAACAGCAGCTCGCCTCATGCAGAGTTATACCTTAGCCTGACGTTGGCTCCAGTGTACGACTCGTAGGGCTTCTCCACCTGCATGAACTCAAAGTCGTAGCTTCTGTTCTGAGTGATTTCCCCGGGTAAAGCTAACTCTTTCACAAGGTCCACAAATTCGTGGGTGTTGCTCTTATCGGAGAACAACTCTGAAATAAAGCAGAGTGAAGTTTGTAGATGAAGCAGGACAGGGTGTTTGTTTTACTCCTTTAAAAGCTTTATATGCACAGAGTGTTTAATGGGATCAGCTCTACTATAGCAGGCTGCACATGATGACCACATGCTCTGTTAAACCTTTTCGTCACATGAGAAAATCCTACTGTTGTAAAGCTGCTAAAATCCTTCCATTAGCATTGAATAGACAAAATAGAGCCAGTTGCTTCAGAAATGTATAGCTATCAATTGTTACACCCAATATGTAAAAATCAAAGAGATAAAAATGGAAAATGTTTAAAAGACCACTTTAATCATGCTCACCTATCTGTCCGACAAACTCGATGCGGATGCCCTGATGCTCGAGTCGTTTTCCTCCCTGCTTCACATTTAGATTCACCTGCACAGAAAATGTTTGATGCGTTAAAGTGAGAACCAAAGGCACGTTGTCACAGTGATACTTTTATATTAAAACCACTCTACAGTGACAAAGAAAAGCTGGTATACTTTCTTTATTGAACACCAAAAAACGACTTGTGCCAAGTTACTACATATTAATATTGTAACAAAAACTTTCTTTTTCTTACTTTGGTAGTAAATAGCACCACATTAGAGACATCTAAATGCTCACAAAAGGCTTGTTGACTTACTATGTTTTTGGATAATGCCATTTCAAAAATGAAAACAATCTCCATCTATAAAAGAACTGCATATTATCATCTCCGTCCATACTAACGTGCCAGAAAAAATACAAATCCTTTGCCCAAAGCTACACAACAAGCTCAGTTTAGGCCTGTAATTTGTTGTTTGTGTGGCATTTACCACTGGAATTTGATACTGGTGCAAGTCATCTATTTCCAGAAGAGGGTCAATTTAAGGCAGTGTGAAAACTTAAGAAAATCTGTGAATGATAAGCCCTTATCGGGAACAAATGGTGGATGTCTGTGCTGTTATGTATCAAAAGGTCTCAGTTTCTCCCTGTCCAGAGAAACACACCATTCTGGAGTTTTAAAAATCAAACTAAGCTAACTTTTTTAAGGGCTTATGCTGAGTTTAATTAGCCACTAAATACAATATGGCACCTACACCATGTTCCAAACATCAAAGATCCCTATAGTGAAGCCATTGTTTATTAATAATGTGAGCTTACCTTGCCAGACACAGACTCCCCATCATAGAACAGGTAGTGTTTCTCCACTTTCCCGTCTTCTGTCTTCAACTCTGCCGTCTTTCTGTTCTCTGCATCATTCAGCAGTACATCTATCTCACATACCGGCCCAAACAAACCTCCCAGGAAACTCTGGAAAACAAAGAAAAACACAGACAATACTCAGTATCAGTAAAACATAGAGGGCAGGTGAAAAGGCCCGTTACAAAACTGTTAAAAATCGAACTTGTCAGTTTGACAAAGCTTTAATATGTACTGTAAATGATCAATTGTTGGAGATGCTTTGAGTCAAGTGACTTTATTTATACCCGTAGACAGACTTGTTTATCAGTTTTCAGACAGAAGCATCCTTTGACAAACTCCTTACACACATAGTATTTCTGCTGCTTTATCTATACTGTAAACAATGTAAACAGAGTAAAAAGAGTGAGTAGTAGAGTACACGTGTAAGAAGATGAAAAATCAAGGAGCTTTTCTGAGTATTGACAAAACACTCACAACTGATTAATCAATTATCAAAAGTGGACATAAACTAATAAAGTAATTGTTCAATAATCAATTTATTGTTACAGTTGGCAGACCTAATAACAACCCGTCACTAGTGGTTGTGCCAATCACAGTCCGAGGTTAGACCCATCAAATCCTCAGTAACATCTTTCACCGTCTCGGCACAAAGAGGAAGAGAACATCCGCTATTTCCACACACTAATTCAATAATCAATCACAGCTGGACAGCAACTACTCCCCCAAGAACTCCCTCACTCACTCAGACACACACACAAAAAAACTACATCATGCAGGAGCAGCAAATCTGGAGAATCTTGCTCAGTCATGGAGTTGTCAGGAGAGACCTGTCACCAGCTAGACACGTGCAAGATGCTTTAATTGACCGCATCCCATGACAACATGTGTCTTGTCGGCTATTTTCACTTACACTGCTGGCTCAAGTGGCCCAAATCTGACTTTCATGTGGCCCACATGAGACCCAATTATATTCTTTCCTTTCTTCATGACAGTGTGAACCACACAAGTCATATGACCTTTTCCCAATTTTGATTGGGAACACATAGTGGAGAATCTAAATTTGCTGCTGCAACATGAGTAGGAAAATGATTATGTTCATTTCAAAACAGAAGAGACCTCTGCCATTTGGATACAGATACAAACAAAAATACAGTAAATATTGGGATCAGAAGCACTCCCAATATATCAGCAAAAGGTCCAATATGGGGCATCACTGTTTTGATGTTTGGTTGGTTTAAATTTTTCTCTCTCTCCATATGTGAAAAAGTTGACATTTGTTAAAAACTATTTATACATGAAACTGTTTAATCTACATCAACATATAGTGAGTAAACCATGAGGTTGCGTCTGCACTGCAGTGTACTTTAATATTTTCATTTAAATACATATAAGAAATCACACAATAAGGTATATAAGGTAATTGCAAAATGAAACTTTGACAAATAACTTTTGTGACCACAATTCACGTAAACATTTAAAAATAAGTACTAATAGTCCTTGTCGATTTTTCTGTTATTAGCAAAAACCGATGAACCTGTATTAAAGACCACATTTGATTTGCCGTTCACACTATTTCATATAAAAATGTCCCAAATCAGAACTGAAAGATCCGATTCCATTTGACTTGTGTTGTTCACAATCTCTTGTGGAAAACAACCGCAATGAGTCACAGTAACACTACCTCACAATCACAAGTTAAGTTATTAAATCAATAAGTTTTCTTTTAAACCAACCTGCGTGTTCTTTAAACCTTAAGACACTTTTGAAAATCAAGATCTGTTGCTCTTGCAACTTTACTAAACATTACACCGTGCTAACAAGCAACGTTAGCAAACAAGGTAGAATTATGTCCCGAGTTCCATTGACATGAACACGTTACTCAAATTATGACACCACTTTTATTTAGTAGCGCACTGTTACTAACCACGAGCACAGCTGTTAGGCGGCTCAGCAGTCAAAACACACCCGTGAAAACACGGAGCACGGCCTCGCAACGTTAGTTACTGGTGCTAACTCCAGCGAGCCTGTTAGCTTTCCCTGACAGCTGTGAACGTGAAGCGGCTCCTGTCCGTCGACGCTGACACACAAACTAAAATAAACAAAATAAACACAGCAATTCGCTTCAATCGAGGATAAATTCCGGGTTGTTTGTTTGTTTTCCACTCACCATCTCGGCCGTCGGGACAGTTGAAGCTAACAGCTAGCTTCGCTCCGAGTAGCTTGTCTGACCGAACATGAACCAGGAGGTAGTAGCGAGGCTTCACCGTCATGTGACCCGGGTCATGTGCGCGAAGGGTGGGGTAGTGTGTGATGGGCTGGGCCCGGCCAGACGGAGCTAAATCCATATGGCTCCATAATCAAATAATTTTGTCACTTGATTTAACAAAACAGAAAATAAAATACATACATTCCCAAAAATAAAACATAATTTACAGCCTGAGCCGGCCCAAGGCATTAGCAAACTATACAACTGTAACATTTTGAGGAAATCTTTGGATAATTTATATATCTGAATAGAGTTCATCATATGTTATAATAGTATTACACTTATATAATATTAAGTGCTATTTCTACTACTTATAATAATAATAACAATATCTATTGGGCAACATGCAAAACTATAATGTTAAGTCAAAGACATTATGAATATTCTGGGACAAGCCAAAGCAAACTATAAAAGAAATTAAGTCAACAGACAAGAAGGAGTGAATTTGTTGTTTGTCTCTACATAAAAAAGATCTACTCATGGTAATTCAGAGAATCTTGGTCAACTCACAGTACCAACAGTGTGATCATACATCCAGACCATTTTAAAAGGCCTGACGCTCATCACTGCTCTCTGGTGGAAACAAAAATATTCTCCTCTCCACTTTTTTTTGCCAATTCATAATAGTCTGTGTTGCTGCTCAAGATAAGAGTGCAGTTTTGTTGTCTTTGTTCTGCTTCTGTTGTTCTAGAAAAACACTATATATTTATATATTTATTTATCTAATGTTGAATAAACACTGTATAACATTATTAGATATATTAGAAAACACTTTCTATATTTCCTTCCCAAACCTTTACTTCCAGAAAAAGAAAAAAAAACTAATAGTCTTTCAGACACAACAACCCAGCCCAGATGACTGAAAATATCCTTGACAGTTTATACAATTGATAACAGAAAAATCAGTATGAATACTGTTGTAAATCTTTATTAAAAGAAGTCTTACAAACCATACAACACTGAGCATGTTGAAATGAATACATGTACACGATAAGATATTTCTTGCATATGTTCCAGCTCACAGTGGTTAATCCTGAGGGGTTTGGGTTTTTACAAGACACCTTCTGTTGAACTTTTGCAGACCAGGAAGTTCCCGAGACAGGTCTGCAAAACTCCCCTAATGTTAAGTGTCACAATATTTGAGCCAAAAGAGATCAGATAATATATAAACAAGTGTGTGATACACATCTGCATAGATTAAGCGATGCATTGATAAAGGTGTCATCTTATTGCACTGGTATTACAATCATTTAAAATTAATATTTAAAATGTTATATTAAAAAAAACCTATTCCAATTTACAAAAGAAAGCCACAGGCCACTGTCCACTTGAACTATATGGGACACAGTATGTCTGATTGATGTCTACCATTATTTTACTTTTGGCAGATGCTTTTTATATTGTTAACCATGGTAGCGCTGAGAATACAGAATTACATTTAGCCT
This sequence comes from Solea senegalensis, assembly GCF_019176455.1. NCBI lineage: Eukaryota > Metazoa > Chordata > Actinopteri > Pleuronectiformes > Soleidae > Solea > Solea senegalensis. Next base: position 23,279,667 of record NC_058027.1, on the reverse strand, counting down.
TGAAGAGTCTCTGCCCAGCCAAATTTTCCCACCACCAGGTGGTGATGCAATCCTTGCTTTTGCTGATTAAATAGACAAGATTGAAATAAAATGGATGCTCTCCTTGTTTGTGTGCGTGTGTGTGTGTGTGTGTGTGTGAGTGATCAGGGGTTGGGGCCTACAGCTGCAGAAGGTTGTCTTCTCTCAGTTCCTGCTCTGCTGGTTTGTCCTCACCGGCCTTGGATTTGAGGCGAAGCAACCACCTCAGGTCCATTGTATGCACACCTGCAAACAGAAGAACGCAGACACGTCAGACAACATGGGGACAAAGAAAAGAGGGACCTGGGACCAGAGTAAGAGGGGAAACTAAATCAACCTTTGTTTAGATCCATGTCTGTCCATGACTCCCCAGAGCCTGGGTCACTTTCAGTGGCCACAAAACCCTGATCTCTGTTTAATGGAACTTCAAATGCAGAGCCTTCATAATATCCAGAGCTTTCCTCCTCCACTCCCATCTTGTCTTCCTTGTTCTCTGGTGCATGTTCATCCTTCACAGTTTCTGCCTTTCTGGAAACAGAATGAGACAAAGATTTTATGAGTTTGACAGTTTGTCACTTAGACATGCCTGTGATCCACCACATCCTTTACGGTTCCTACAGAACAACCTCATGTAAATCTAATGTATTCGCATGTCCGTAAGTCTGCAACTCTGGATTATTTTCATTGTCAATTATTTGGTCTATTATTTAGTTGTTTAGTGCATAAAACATTTGTGTCTTGTTTTGTCCAATAATTAAAGATATTTTGTTTACGGTCATAGAGAAGCAAAGTAACCATAATACATTTACAATTAAGAAGCTGAAATCCGCACCTGCATCCTTCATCTGAAAATTGTCCGTGTCAAACAACATATCAGACCTGATATATATCTCCTTAAACTGGTGGACCACTGTGGTTTTATGAGCATAATAATAATAATAATAATCTTTGTCTTTTCAGTCATACTCCGATCTGCTTTAGTAACACAAAAGTTACCGTTGCCTTTATGTATTTTGACATAAAACAAATCCCTTCCTGTGTGCAGCGCGGTCATGTTGACAGGTGACACGAGATCTGAACATTGCTGTACTGAGTAACACTGAGAGTGTCGTGTGGAGCATTGTGTAATCTCAACTGACAATGACTGGATGCAACACATATTTGTTTATGTTTAAAAGTTCTGCACTACAGTTTTGCCAATCAGTTACTAATCAATGATATCTAGGATTTATTTTAGTGTAATTTCAACAACAACAACAACAACACCTCATTCTCTCCTCCTCCTCAGCAGCTACTGTATTTATTTTAAAATGTACGTGTAAAACTTATATAGACTTAATCAAGAATTTACAGAGGCAGCATTGGCTCAACCAGACAATAATATTATTATATTGCTTATATAGCTTTTTTTAAAATCTAATACAGGTTGCGGGAATAAATAAATGAAGTTTAATTACAAGTTACCATGTAACGTGGAATTTCTCATACATCATCACACTAGTGTGGCACATAGTTCACCACAGAACAATAGACCAGAAGCAGCAGACCACCAGGCGTCACAGCCCTCTTCCGCTCAACACTTCCCTCTGGCTTCCTGTTGGAGGCGAGCTGCAAAAGCTGGGGCTGCTGCTGCTGCTGCCGTGGTGTTTTTAAACCAAGCTCAAGGCGATGTATGAGGCCACATATGAGAATTATCTTCATTTTCACAGCTCCCCTGTTCCACTACGCCACCCCACATCCTCACACATCAACTTTCTGCCATTAACACCCGTGTTAATTGTTTATTAAGGCTTGACATGAGTGCAAATATCTCTATATGTACATATATAGACAGATAGATAGATAGATAGATAGATAGATAGATAGATATAAGATTAACCCGTTCAAGTGAATCAGTGTGATTTCATTGAAGGCACACAATCTGATTGGAGATCTTTGGTTTTGGGTTCTACAACTTTTCTGAGAAAAACGACGTCATTATCTGATATGATAAGAGGAACTTGCAAAGAGGAAGCTGAAGGTTTAGACCAAGAATGTGAAACACACACCATCTAAGCAGCCACTCATTAAAAACATATACTTAAATGTATTCAATTTTATAAACTAAATTAAACAATTCCCTGTGTGTGTGTGAGTGGGTTTTCTCCGGGTTCTTTGGTTTCCTCCCACAGTCCAAAAAACATGCAGATTGGATGCTCTAAATTGACCGTGAGTGTGAGAGTTGTCTCTACATGTGGCCCTGTGATTGACTGGTGTGGTAAAAGATGAGTAAGTGAGTAAATTCAACAATCTGGACTGACAGTCTAAAAAAAAGATAAGATGTTCTAAAAACCTCTCACGGTTCAAACTGTTAAAACATAACAAAAATTTGAATCCCTTCACTATTCTTGCCTCCCACTGAAGAAGAGTTAGATGACGTTAATGGTTACGTTTGATCACAGGCAAACGGAAACTGTTCACAGCTGAGGCTAAATGTGGTGCATATGTGGTGCATAATGCAGTTTCCGAGTGGGTTATGCTTTATATGGTCAAGGACAGACAAAAAAACAACATTTAGTAGAATTCAACAACAGTGGAGCAAAGGCTGCCATAACTGACATAGGTTTATGTGGCTCAGCAACTTGCTTTAATGCTCAAAGCTGCTTGTTTTTAAGAAAAAATCTGCAAATGAATCTTTAAAACGTCTCCAGGACAGCATAAGCCTGAACATAACAGCAGTAGGGCTGTTGTTAGTGAAGTGACAAATTACCTAAAAGCTACATTTTTTGAAAGAAAACCAAAGAATCCAAAATTTCTTTTAGTTCAAGTTTAAGTGTATATGTTTTAGAAAAATAAATAAAAACACATTAAATTAAGCTGTAATTCATTTACCGAATATTTAATTTAAAATGATTTGTTTACCAATTCAAAATGATATTAGTTCTGACTACATTGTGGACAAATTTGCTCTCATCACGATTTATATTAGGATTTTCTTTATTTTTAGTACTTTAAAGTTTTTGGGAAACTGATGCAGAGTTATAAGTTAAACAAAAAAAAAGTGGCCGAAACATAACCAGTGTGTCATACAATGAGAAAATTTGCACCTTCCTTTTAGTTCACTGTTCTCGACATAATAATCTGAGATGAATTATCCTTCTCCCTCTTTACTCAAGTTTCCAGTGCACTGAGCTTCCAGAAAGCACTTTAACAGTGAACCAGTCCCTTTATCTTATATGCACCGATGCACACACACACACTGACAATAATAGGAAATGCATGTCAGTGAATATGTTGATATGAATGCCCCAAAGTATTATTATTACATATGACGCCTCTATTTTCCCAGTTTTCTCGTCATACTTCCTTGTATTAAACTCGTATAACACACAGAGAGGTTGAGGAATGCTGGAAATAATCTACATACAACACAATCATCACTTTAAATCGAGACAGGGATTTTCTCACAGAGGGATTTCTCAGAGTCAACTCAAACCGACTGACTCCAACTCAAACTACTGGGAAGTGAAGCGAAAATGGCCACAGATCAACATCCACTGCTTTCATTTTTATATAAAACACCACAGCCTCCTCACGTCTTTTTGATTCCAGCTCTAACCTCCCTGTCCTCTCTCTCTCTGTCGTCCTCTCCATCTGTCTCTTTCCCTCCATGCTGTCGTCTATTTTGGCTTTTCTTGGCCAACTACCTCACACTTACATACTCTCTCTTAAAAAAAACACAAAAACACAGACACAAACCCCGGGGAGAGATGCTGCGTCGCTTGATTTGTGTCAGCCAAAACTCAGAGATTCCAAATCTGCATGTCTATATTTAAAGTCTGCACTTATCTGACGGCAGTAGCGGCGTAGCTGCTGTCACACGGGTGCGCTTTTGTTTTTCCAGACATCAGAGTGAACTCTCTGCTACCAGGACGCTCTCATCTCACTCTGAGCAATTCACAGAGCAAATAAACCATCCCCATCCCAAGCGGCACAACCTCTTTAGCGATGCTCACAACACATGAATACTAACAGATACTGTGCAGTCGATGCCGGCAGCTTGGCTGGCAGCTCTTGACTCCATGGCATCTCTGGACTTTGGTAAGTAACACAGTTGGCCTGGTCGCCGTTGGGGTTACATCTCACAAACTGGTACGAGGCTTTGGTTGGCACTCCTAGAGAAAAAAGACAGAGAAAGGTTTTTACTTTTTTTAATGTTAAATGTTACATTTAAGCAAAAAGTCACTTCAGTTGTGAACAGTTTTCTTGGGCAACATCTGGTTGCTCATCTGGATTAGTTCAGTGTGAAATTTGTTTTGGGGCTGTACTCGTTCCATGTCCAGGGTGTTACTGAGGATTACAACACTACAGTATTCTGCAACAGAGTAATGAAACACTTGGTCTTGTGTGATTCAGAGCTGTTTCTTCTGTAAGAACAGGAAGTGAGGAGGAACCAGAGCCTTGAGTACAGGCAACAAGTAGATATGAACTAAACAAAGTTTAAGTCTGATATATAGGATATTTTCTCAGCTTTTTCCAGGCAGTCACCAATGTTTTTTAATTAAACTCAATCGTGATGATTTAGATGCTTGTTTCTGATAAATACGATGCAATTAAAAGTTTTGGTGCATGGGTCAAAGATTATTTTTAGAATTTAAAATGGTCTGCTCTAGGTTTTGAGAAAATCTGTTATAGATTAAACTGATGAACCACATCAATGAAACTGGCAACCACAACAGTATCTACGTGACTTTGATCAAACTTAACACAATCTAAAACTCTTTTTTAAATTGTTGCAGCTTGGAAAGTCTTTAACGAACCAGTGATGCATTTCATAATTTAAGTCACTGTGTGCTATAAACTATTAAAAGTAAAGTAGGCAGGGCTCTTTTTCTGTGATGGAACAACACATCTTCACCTCCTCCGGACTCTGTTTCACCTACATCTGTCAAGTCATGGGAGATTTGACCAGTTCAGAGAGAGCGGCCGCTCCGATTGACCGCTCCACTACACCTACTCTGCACAAACAAAGAGCTAAAAGGAAAAAGAGTCTAAAAGAGAGTCGGACAATAAACACAATAAACTCATGTAAATTCTGGACAGCTTTAAGTATCGGAGGTAGCGAACAAGTGCGTCTGTCACTGCTCATTGACTGTGAAACTCAACAATCAACACCTGCCTACTGCAGCTTTAATATGCTTCATTCTGTCCAAAAAAGCCTAAAAAAAAGATGGCAATATTATTTCTGTGTGTACATTTATTTGCTGTTTGTTTTAGTGCATAGGAAATACACTTTGTGGCTCTCTCATTCTGTATTTATTAAGCTCTCTGATTTTGCTAATAACCATTATGTCCCTGCTCTGTTGTCTTTTAAAACGACGTAGCTCAATGCAGGCAGCACTTAGGCCCCGAACTAAATTCTCCCAAAAGGGCCATTTAAGTTTAAATGATTATTTGGTCGAGTGAGTGACTTTGATTTCAGTGTCCTTTGCTTGTAGACTTCCGTAGCTCTCAGTGTCAGGGTACAGTACATGTATTATTTGACACCAGAATTAAGTTACGGTTGTTTGAAAGGTAAGGTCCAACTGTGGAATAACTATTGAGAAAATGTGAGTGATTCAACCTTATAGTATACTATGAAAATACATTGTTGTTGTTTTTGTATATTTATTTGTTTATAAAAAACAACAACTTTGTAACAAGTTAAAATGATATAAGATTTGTGGCTAAATGTTCCTTTCCTACTGTAACAATTAACAGAAATACATCATTAAATCAACACCTATACAGGATAAAAATATCAATATCACAGTCCGTGATCACGAATTTGGTTTTGTTTAATGGAAAGGTGTTTCCATTAAACATTTTCAGTTCAGTTAGTGTTTTCAAAATCGCTTAATGTTGTTGGTTTTAA